>NW_007735162.1:72061-78106 GCF_000696425.1 Galeopterus variegatus | reverse complement strand
AATTCTGCATTCCTGACCAGTCTCCTCTGAGTGGTCCTGTGCTGATTGGGGGGTGGATCAGTTGTCCTTGCTGTGCCCCAGTGTTCTCCTGGTGGGCCCATCTCCACCACTGCCCGTGCTCCAAACACTTCCCATGGGACGGGCCATGTGCTGGTCCCTTGCGATGACTCACTGGCCTCTGAGTGGCTCCCTTTTTTCAGTTGTTCTGGCTCCTCTCTCCTGCGTGGGTCCACGGGAACCCTTAGTGGTCTTGCTGTCCTGGGGGCCACCAAGGCCGTCTTCTCTCTTGTTGCCTCCAAGTAACTCCATCTGAAGCGCACAACTGTGGCTGCCGGCTCCTGCTCCATGTGCTCAGCAGCTTGAGCCTTAAAGCAGCCGCAGCCCAAAATGCTCACAGCAGCTTTTTCTTTCTCTCATCATAGTTTGAACTCCGTACGTCTCTCCTCCTCTTCCCCTGAGCTCCAGCGGCCCCGGCTTGGCTGATGTTACATTTTTATNTGTAGAATCTCTGATCTGGGCCTGAGTTTTTTCATCAAACTGCACCCCATGCAATTCTGCAGTCCTGACCAGTCTCCTCTGAGTGGTCCTGTGCTGATTGGGGGGTGGATCAGTTGTCCTTGCTGTGTCTCAGTGTTCTCCTGGTGGGCCTGTCTCCCACACTGCCCATGTTCCAAACACTTCCCATGGGACAGGCCATGCGCTGGTCCCTTGCGATGACTCACTGGCCTCTGAGTGGCTCCCTTTTTTCAGTTGTTCTGGCTCCTCGCTCCTGCGTGGGTCCACGGGAACCCTTAGTGGTCTTGCTGTCCTGGGGGCCGCCAAGGCCGTCTTCTCTCTTGTTGCCTCCAAGTAACTCCATCTGAAGGGCACAACTGTGGCTGCCGGCTCCTGCTCCATGCGCTCATCAGCTTGAGCCTTAAAGCAGCCGCAGCCCAAAACGCTCAGAGCAGCTTTTTCTTTCTCTCATCATAGTTTGAACTCCGTACGTCTCTCCTCCTCTTCCCCTGAGCTCCAGTGGCCCCGGCTTGGCTGATGTTACATTTTTATAGTTGTAAATTTGGTTGATTTGTGGGAGAGAGTGACGCTGGGGACCATCTATTCTGCCATCTGGATTGGATCTCAGAATGAATAAACTTTTATTTTTATTTTTTTTTGTGTCCGGCAACGGATCGCAACCCTCAGTGTTGCACCCGTATCAGACCGGGACCGGCAACGGGATCGCAACCCTCGGTGTTGCGCCCACACCTCGCTCAGCCAGTGAGCAGGAACCGGTCTGTATGTGGGATCCAAACCCTCGGCGGGAGCGCCGCCGCGCTCCCAAGCGGCGCACTGTAGCAGTGCGCCACCGGGTCGGCCCTCGAATGAATAAACTTTTAATGTGAATTAAGTTTTTAACTCTAAAGTCATTTCACTTTCATATTTTCAGTAGATGGAATGTTTAAAAAGTCCATGTAAAATTAGAAAATTTCAGATATTGAAGACAGCTTTTTTTTTTTTTTTAAAGATGACCGGTAAGGGGATCTTAACCCCCCACTTGGTGTTGTCAGCACCACGCTCAGCCAGTGAGCGAACCGGCCATCCCATATATGGGATCCGAACCCGGGGCCTCGGTGTTATCAGCACCGCACTCTACCGAGTGAGCCATGGGCCGGCCCTGAAGACAGCTTTTAAAAACAAATGCTGTGATTTTTTTAAATCACACATTTCCTTGGTCATTGATCTACAGCAATTCTTAAAACCTTGTCCTAATAACCATAGCCAGCAGCCTTCACAGGGTATTGGGTTAACACAGCGGTATGAACATCAACTCCAAACCACAGAATCTTGGAGAGGTTATTTATACTTAAGCCAGTAATTAGTGCTTGGCAAGAGAGGCCCTTGTTCCGGGTCCTGTTCTGATTCACCTCTGGCCACATCTCTACCTAGGGGATAAGAAATCCATGGGGCTGAGGAGCACGTGGTTTATTCTTCTAGAACCATGTTCCACGTAGGAGGGACTGTGGGATTCCCAGCACACTCTGAGCTTGTTCCAGAGCCCTCATTGCTCTTCCCAGTCTGTTCTCTGCATTCAGACTATCCCTGGCCTGTGGATCATAGGCCCAAAGGATAAACAAGGAGCGGCTCTTTCCTCAGGGGTGGAGTTGTGAACTGAGCTTGGATGTTTATGCTGGGAGGTCCACAGGTTGTGTTCTGGCTGTGTCCTAGGCGGCCATGGAGTGAGAAGAGAAAGGGTCAAGGCCTGGTGATGGGGTGGTTGGGGGCTAGGGCTCACTACACCATTACCTCCTGCTGAGGAACCTCAAGGGACTGGAGAATTCTGTATTCTAATCTGGCCTACGAAGGCACTGCGAAGCTATGTTTGCTGAGGTATGAGGATAGACTGTATTTTACTTAAGTCTGTGAGCTTGATTCATGACATGGGTGTATTCTACACATGGTATTTGGGCCTCCATTTGTACTCTTGTCCTGGACCCTCTGAATGTTCCGAATGAGCTTGCCTTGGGCATGAGTGACTCATGAACTAAAGGAGAAACACTTTAAAATCCATGCTCAATGGTGAATTTTTACAACAAATGTCTAACTTCTTTTAATAATTTAGAGAAGTTTTAATGATTCTAAAATGTGCACATGTGTTGATCTGGTCAAGTGTGGTTGCAATCTTTGACTGTAGAACTTGGTGCAATTAACTGATCCACTATGAGAGTAATCAGCCCTGCTGTCCTAATTGGAGGATGGTAAATGGGACCATTTGCCCAGTTTGTTCTGGCCAAACAGAACTAACTATTGGGACAGATCTTCATTAGGATAAGATTATATAGATCCTCACACCAAAGCCTTTTTCAATTTAGAGCTGGAAGGGTCTGTCACTCATTGATTTCATTTCATTCATGTAATCGTGGTTTAGCGATACAACAACGGAACAGGACCCCTGGCCTCAAAATGTTCACAGTCTGCTGGGGGAGGCTATCTAGTGAGCAGCATGCTGATTGCAGTGCCAAGTACAATACATCAGACCAGGAGTGTATTCATCGATTGCTGTGTGTTACGTGTGCTTCAGAATGTTATGTCCTATGCATCATTCACAAGCCTGAGGACACAATATTCAAACTCTGTGCCAACGACTTGTTAGAGCAGCAACTTTATTTTAAAACTCACATTTTGCTTCTTTGTTTGGAAACCTCTTGTTCCATATCAATTAGGCCTTTGATTGGAATCTTACTCTCCATTTCACTAAAAGTACATAATGTTGGGATAATGTCTCCCTTTCTCCACTAATTTCACCTTGTGGTTAAGACACTTAAATGGTCAGAACAAGCAGATTGCTTCCAAAGGATACATTTATCTTGTTGGTGCTTAAGTTAATTTCTTAATCTAGAATAATAATATACAATGTCTCACCTAATACCAATGTGCCCTGTCAAGATAAGCAATTCAGTAATGGGTCAGTTCAGAAGGTGTATGGAAAATACACTGTATTCCCCAAATTTAGAGCTCTCAGAATGTTATACCCATGACAGTTGACACAATTTTTTCCTTAATTGTTCCTATCTTTTCTGTAGAGAAGGAGCAAACAGGCACAGTTTGCTTCTCACGAATTGGAGTGCTTGTTACAGTCACTAAGTCGTGGTAGTTTTCCAGTGAGGGCTTATGTCCTCTGAAGAGAGGACTACTGATTTGAGATGAGTGCATTCTGCGTTTGAAAAGAATTAAATTTGAGGATGGTGGGTTACATCCTTTATCCACTTTGACTGTTTCGAGAACGCTGAGCTGCAGAAGAGGCTATGTCTGGGTGGGAAAGAGGTAGGTAGCAGCCCATCACCACCTTCCACCCTCCCAATTGCAAGAAATGATGGTCAATAGTTATTTGACATGATCCTGAACGTTTTCAGGGTAAAGTCTGATGAAGTTCAGTGATCACTTGTGCCTTGGGTTTTAGCAAAATGTATGGATTTGGGCCAGATGATTATCTAGTCGATTTGGATGAGGAATTCCCTTTAGGAGAAATATATATTGAGAATCATACCATGTATACCAAGCTGAATCCTGCATCCTGAATCTCCATACCATAAAACCTTTTCAAAATAGTGATGGGGATGCCATAATTTGATCACACTATAATTGTTGGATGTATAAATTGTTTGCAATTTAAAAAGATTTTCAGTGACTTTTTATGTATATTTGTCTGCAAATATTTCTTAAAGGAGGAGTTACTGGATCAAAAAATATGCTGTTTTAAAGACAAGGTATATGCTACTAAATTGTCCTCAGTAATCATACCAATTATGTTACTACTAGCAATTCATACGAATATCTAAAATTTTAAGAATCTAATCCTGCCTTGGGTGTTATCATTAAAAAAATTTTTTTAAAACTATTTTGATAGGTAAAAATATTTTGTCATTTGATTTTGTATGTCCTGAGTTACTAATGAGGCTGCATGGTTTTTCTTATTTGTTAATTTCTATGGTGTATTTAGTGACTTGTTTCTGTTCATGCCCTTTGCCCCCCTTTTTTTGTTTCAGTCCTGTTTTTTTAAAGTAAGTTTTTGTGAGTTCTTCACATCGTGTATGTCAGATATCATTTTGGTAGTGTTTCCTTTTAACAACCAATTTTATTGAGGTATGATTTACATGTAATGAATGCAGCCATTTTAAGTAAGTGTACAGTACAATGGATTTGACAATCCATGTAACTATCAACATGATCAGGATATAAATTTTGATCACTCCAAAACGTTCCCTTTTGCTCCTTTATGATGAACTACATTCTACCCACAGGCTCAGGTAACCTCTGATCTTATTTCTGTCATTACAGATTAGTTCTGTCTGTTATAGAATCAGAAAGTATATTTTATTTTGAGTTGGCTTTCTTCGCTCAGCATAATGTTTCTGAGATTCATTCATGTTGTAGTATATACCAGCAGTCTGTTTCTTTTAATTGCCGAGTAGTATTCCATGGTATGAACATACCACCATTTGTTTATCCATGCACTTATTGGTGGGCATTCGAGCTGTTTCCAGTTTCTAGTTGTTATGAATAAAGCTACTATGAATAAATCTTTTAAAAAATATTTTATATTATTAATATTATTTGTTTTACATTCTAGGATGTTGTTGCAGAACAGTTGAGAGGGAGGGGGAGAGAGGAAAGGGGAAGGAAATGGGATGGAAGAAGGAGGAAGGAAGAGGTGTGGGATTGAGGCCTGTGGCACCCCCCTTATTCCCACAGGGGAGACTTGGGGGGCTTCCACTGGTGGCTTGGTCACTGCCAGGCTGGGTGCAGATGTCAGGGTGGTGTGGAAAAAGCCCTTGCCCCCTACCACTCCAGCTCAGCAACCCAGGGCCCTTCTTGCTGTGGCTTGGTGGTTGTTGCTGGGCTGGCTGTGGGTGTGTGTGGGTGTGTAGCTGAGGCCTTCGGTCCCCCACCATCCTGGCTGGGAAGGGCCCAGGGTGCTTCCTGTGGCAGATTGGTTGTCATTGCTGGGCTGGTTGCTCATGTTGGGGGGGCATGACCGAGCCTGAGGCCCCCCACTACCCTGGCTCCAGAGAGCCTGGGGCACTTCCTGCAGGGATTTGGTGGTCATCACTGGGGTGGTTGTGTTTGTTTGGGGTGTGTGGCTGGGCCCTCAGCCCCCAACCTTGGGACTGGTTGCAGGTATCAGGGGGCATGGCTGAGGCCCCTGACCCTCCCTCCTTTCTGGCTTGGTAGCCCAAGGGACTTCTGGTCCTTCTAGGTGTTATAGGTGTTCTTTGGTGAAAAGAGACCTTTACTAGTTAATATCAAACTTTGTCTCTGGTTGTGGGTACTCTGTTTTTTCTTTCATTTCTGTGTTGCTGTTCCCACCACTCAAACTCTGCACTGGAACTAATTTTTTGTTCTTTCCTTACTTCTAAAATGAGGGAACTTCCTGTGGGGACCAGTACATGAGCTCTGTAGTTGAGCTAAATTGCTGCTTTGCTGCTGATTCCCTGGAAAAGGCTTTTTGTGCAGCTCAGGTTTTAATGGTTGACTTTATAGGTACTTCCAGCTCTCATGTGATCTGGT
>NW_007735162.1:69571-71511 GCF_000696425.1 Galeopterus variegatus | reverse complement strand
GTGTCCGGCAACGGATCGCAACCCTCAGTGTTGCCCCCGTACCGGACCGGGGACCGGCAACGGGATCGCAAGCCTCGGTGCTGCTCCCGTGCCTCGCTCAGCCAGTGAGCGGGAGCCGGTCTGTATGTGGGATCCGAACCCTAGGACGGGAGCGCCGCCGCGCTTCCCTCAAGCGGCGCACCATCCAGTGCGCCACCGGGCCGGCCCCATGCAGCTCAGGTTTTAATGGTTGACTTTATAGGTACTTCCAGCTCTCATGTGATCTGGTGCACCTGGTTTGTGTAGAAACTCTGGACTGAGCCTGAGTCTTTTCATCAAACTGCACCCCGTGAAGTTCTATATTCCTGGCCAGTCTCCTCTGAGTGGTCCTGAGCTGAATGAGGGGCAGATCAGCTGTCCTTTTTATTGTTTGTGCATTTATGCAGTGTTTGTGTGCTTTCTGTAGTATAACTAAAATTGTTAGATTTTCAAGATATACAAGTATATCTCTAAGTTGGTTGTTATTAATATCTTTCCACCACACTTTGTTTCGTTCCTACTTTTGTTTTGTTAGAATGATATGTCAGTAAAAAATGATCTGATTTGCCTATGGTTCAGGATTTTACATTTTGTCACTATAATTTTTAGATGGAAATACTGATGGAGAATGGTGCTCCTCTCCGGCCCCCACCTCTGCAGCTTTGCATCACGGTTGGGAGCCCTGCTTTATGAGCTGGAGTGCTGCTGCTCTACCCTGTTCCATCCAGTTTCACCAGGGAGGGGCTGGGGAAGCAGTAAGGTGACAAATCGAGGGAAACAGCTATGCTGCCTGTTGTTCCCTCCATGTAGAGGATAAGCAGGTGACCCAGCAGGAGCAATATTGCAGACCAGACTGCGATGTGGCCGGTGTTTGTTTTCCTTTTCACCTTCTCCCTCCTCTTCTCCTGCATTTCAACTTTCTAAATTAGGGTTACCTTTAGTTTTGGAGTTATCTCTAGCAGGACTGTTGTTTTAGAAAAATTTTCAGGTCTCAAGAGAGGCTGATTGGTGGCCCTTTAGGTTCATGTGTCGTTTCTCCGGCCTCAATCATCATGTTAGTAAAGGAGGTGTGAATCCTGGGCAGCAACTGTAGGAGTCATGATGGTGTGTATGTTTAAGTGGCTCTTTGCTCCAAAGTGTGAGTTAATACAATACAAATAACACTGAGTTATTGAAAGTAATACAGTGAGCGTGTATGACTACTTTTCCTTAGTAAATTATTAGAAGTATTTTTTTTAAATTGAGCTATAACATACTATAGTAAACTGTACAAATTAAGAGTACAGCTCAATGAATTTTTATATATCTATCTTTCTGCCTATTTATCGATCATCTCCAAGTATCAAGAAATAGAACAAGAAATAAATCAAGATATAGAGCATTTCCAGCACCGCAGAAGGCTTTCTCATGCCCTTTCCCAATCAGTATTTTCCCACCCTGGGGTTTCCACTGTTTTGATTTCTATCCCTGTAGATTACTTCACTATTCTTGAACTTTCTGTAATGGAAACCATAAAATATGTACTCTTTTGCTATTTGGCTTCTTTCGTTTATTATGTCTGTGAGATTCATCCAAGTTGTCCTGTAGTACATTACTCCCCCCCTGACCAATATTTAATTTACAACATTTCAAGTATTCTGAGACACTGAAAGAACTGTGGAGTGAACACCATATATACTAACCACCCAGATTCCACATTGCACCATCTATCCATAGATCAATCCATCTTTGATTCATTTCAAAATAAGTTGCAGGCATCAGTACATTTTATACCACTCCACTTGAATATGCATGTCTTTCCTTTAGGATATTCTTGATTTCTGAAAAGTTTAGTGGACAACCGTGTTAGGAAAATCTGTGTGTATTTTGGAGAGACAATATGAAAATCAATGGGACCCAGTGCTTGAATTTAGGATTCCCTG
>NW_007735162.1:47710-68975 GCF_000696425.1 Galeopterus variegatus | reverse complement strand
CACCCAGATTCCACATTGCACCATCTATCCATAGATCAATCCATCTTTGATTCATTTCAAAGTAAGTTGCAGGCATCAGTACATTTTATACCACTCCACTTGAATACGCATATCTTTCCTTTAGGATATTCTTGATTTCTGAAAAGTTTAGTGGACAACCGTGTTAGGAAAATCTGTGAGTATTTTGGAGAGACAATATGAAAATCAATGGGACCCAGTGCTTGAATTTAGGATTCCCTGTTCTAGCATTTTATAATTTGGGTTTCAACATTTGTCTACATGGGTAGCGGTGAAAGAGGAAGCAGTCTTGATTTGTAGCTTGTTTCTCCTTTGGGGTTGGAAGAGTAGTGGGAGCCTATAGATCCACAGGGAGGAAGTGGGGGAGGGCTTCAGATTCAGACAGGAGGAGGATGAGACACGACAGTGCAGGAAGGAGGAATGAGGTCTGACTTGTATGTTCTCATCTCAGAAAGGGAAATATAGCCAGCAGTTTCATTTAACTCATGTTTTCTCTGGCTAAGTGTATTTTATTTAGAGAAAACTGCTAAAAATAGCAGTCATTTAGTCAAAGCATAACAAATGTGTATATGGAGAGTTATTGAGAGTGGAATCATTTTTTCTCAATTTTTACTTTTAAGGTGAGTAGGCCAGGTTGTGAAAAACATCTCAGGGGAGGAAAATAGGTAATGTATTTCTAAAATGAAGGAAGGACTAAAAGGGACTTTAGAGACTACCTAGTCTCAACTCAAATTAGAACCCCCTGGGGAGTTTTAAAAAACCACCACTGAGAATATGATCTAATCGATCTAGGGTGGGTCCTGGTCATTGGTGTTTTTAAAAAATTCCCTAGGTGATTCCAATGTGCAGGTAATTTGAGAACTCCTGATGTAGTTCAAACTCTCAGTATCTACCTTTTGTTGATATCTTTAAAGTTCACATGTAGAAAGATAACATGACACGATGCATATGTCTTGATTAATCAATACATAATTAATTTTACTTTGTGAAGCACAAAGTAAAAGATGTTAGTCACAAATTACCATCTGAAGAGGAACCTCTCCACAATATTCTGTGCTTGGAGGAATTCTTTCTATAAATGGCTTGTTTTTCTGATGTCAGCAAACAGAACTGATTTGGAATTTCTTTTTCACATGAATTGAGATGATCATATATAGACTACATGGGGGTGGATTATACAGAATTCAGTAACAGCTGAGGAGGTCCATGTTCTTACATTTGTATGAGCTACTGTCTGTGGTGGTGTTATATGCTTATTTTGTGGCATCAGACCAAAGCAACACTCTATGGAGGGCAGTAACAGCTGAGGAGGTCCATGTTCTTACATTTGTATGAGCTACTGTCTGTGGTGGTGTTTTATGCTTATTTCGTGGCATCAGACCAAAGCAACACTCTATGGAGGAGACATTTGATATACACTGAGTACCTGCTTTAAGAGCTTTTAGCTCCACAAAATCTTTTATGCAGCCACTCACTTGGATTGTTTGAGGGTCCTTGAGAATCTGCTCTGTTCAGGGTAGCAGGGTGATATTTAGCAAACATGCTTTTAAACATTTGCATTTAAATTACCAAATCAGTTATAAATGTATATCTTGAACTGAGTTGGCTTGACATCTATTTATATGAGAAATATTTGAGTTGACCACAGCTAATAAAAGCCAACTGTATAGTGATCCCTCTAGTCCATCCTTCACCGAATGAGAATGTGTGGGAGCAAGAAATAAAGTCATATGAAGAATGAGAATAAAAATGAGATGATTCTCAAGGGCTTCACTGCCATATGAAGATTATCCTGTGTTTTCTCAGAAAGCCAAACTAAGTGAATGAGTGGGTACCAGTTAGAGTGAAGCTAATTTTGATTCTGCAATAAATATAGCTAATGTTTATTGCCACTTGCTATGTGCCTGTCCTGTGCTAAACATTTTAATGTATTTTGTTTCCCTTAAATTCTAACAATAACTCTATTGGGCTGAGTCGCAGATCCTTCTGCCCCATACTGTACAGGTCGTGAGTCAGGTAGGTGGAAAAAGATTCTGGCAGCCTTAGGCACAATGGATGTGCTTTATTTCAGATGCAAGCTCTGCTGCCAGCAGTCCAGAGCCATTGTCTTTTTATTGTAAAAGTACACAATAGTGGCGACAAGCCAAGGAGTACATGGGCACACATGTGCAGTTATACTACTCTTAGCCAACATGCTAAAATATGTTGAATCATGTCCTGCCTGATATGAGATGAAGGGGCCTGACTAAATTGTTTCTATTTTCCTCACAAACCCTAATCTACTTTATAGATAAATGAGGAGACTGAGGCTTTGAGATAAACCAGCTTAAGATCACACGCTCATAGAGCCAAGACTCAAACTCAGGCAGTCTGATTCCAGAATTTGAACTTTTCACTACTGCCTCCCAAAGGAAAAACTTCTGCCATATTTTTTGGGCTGCTTCAAAATTTAGTAGCCTCTCTGTCCCAAATTAGGAGCTTGTACAAGTAGGTTTGTACTACTGAAACTTTAAGTATCCTTTCAACTGTAAGATCCAAAGCTGCACTGGAATTGGACTCTGGTAGGTCAATTTGATAGTGCAGCATCATCAGTTAAGAGTACAGATTTCAAATGGGAGTGGTGAGAGTGGGCATCCTTGTCTTGTTCCTGTTCCAGGATGATATTGGTTGCGGGTTTGTCATATATGGCTTTTATTGTGATGAGATACTGGAAATGCTAGACAGAGTAGACAGTCAGGCAAGAGAAAGAAAAAATGGTATTCAAATTGGAAATGAGGAAGTAAAATTGTCCTTGTTTGCAGATGACATGATCCTATATTTAGAAAAGCCTAAAGACTATGAAAAAACTCTTACAGTTGATAAAAATTTCAGTAAAGTTGCAGGAAACAAAATATACATGCAAAAATCAGTAGCATTTTTATACTCCAGCAATGAACAAGCAGAAAAAGAAATCAAGAAAGTTAGCTCACTTACAATAGTCACCAACAAAAACAAACAAACAAACAAAAAAACCATAGAAATAAAGTTAACCAACTAGGTGAAAGATCTCTAGAATGTGGACTACAAATCACTGTTGAAATAAAGTGGACACAAAAAGATGGAAAGAAATTCCATGTTCTTGGATTAGAAGAATTAACAATGTGACAATGTCCATACTACCCAAAGTGATCTATAGACTCAATGCGGTACCCATCAAAATACCAATGACATTCTTCACAGAAATAGAAAAAGCAACCCTAACATTCATATGGAACAAGAAAAGAGCCCAAGTAGCCAAAGCAATCCTGAGGAAAAAAAAAAAAAAAAAAGCCAGAAGCATAACACTGACTAACTTTGAATCATACTACAAAGCTATCATCACCAAAACAGCATGGTAATGGCATAAAAAAGACTCTTGGACCAATGAAAAAGAATAAAAAACCCAGAAATCAACCCACAAACTTAGAGCCAACTGATCTTTCACAAAGGTACCAAGAACATACGTTGGAGAAAAGACTGCCTCTTCAATAAATGGTGCAGGGAAAACTGAACATCCATATGTAGAAGAATGAAACTAGACCCATACCTCTCACTATATACCACAATAAAGTCAAAATGGACTAAATATTTAAATATAAGACCTGAAACTATAAAATGCCTAAGAGAAAACATAGGGGAAACAGTTCAGGAAGTAGGACTGGGCAACAACTTTATGAATATGACCCTCAAAGCACAGGGAACAAAAGGAAAAATAAAGGGGATTATATCAAACTAAAAAGCTTCTGCATAGCAAAAGAAACAATTAACATACTTAGCAAAAAGACAATCTACAGAGGGAGAGAAAGTATTTGCAAAGTGTGCATCCTACAAAGGATTAGTGTCCAGGATATACAAGGAATTCAAGCAACATAACAGTAAAAAACCAAATAACCCAATTAAAAAAATGGGCAAAGGAGCTGAATAGGCATTTCTCAAAGGAAAATGTACGAATGGCCAACAGACACATGAAAAAATGCTCAACATCACTCAGTATCAGGGAAATGCAAATCAAACTACAATGAGTTACCATCTCATCCCAGTTAGACAGGCCATTATCACAAAGACATAGAATAATTACAAATGCCGGTGAAGATGCAGAGAAAATGCTGGTGAGGATACAGTGGGACTGTAAATTGCTGCAGCCATTATGGAAAATGATATGGAATTTCCTCAGACAACTACAGATAGAACTGCCATATAATCTATCAATCCAACTGCTGGGTATATACCCAAAGGAATGGATATCATCATGTTAAAGGGCACTTCCATGTTTATCGCAGCTCTATTTATGATAGCCAAGAGTTGGAACCAACCTAAATGTCCATTCTTGATTTTTTCTTCTCCATTGAGTATTCCTGATTCTTGGGGGGAAAAAAAATCAATTGAAAAGCTTTTAAATAAAAGAATGCAATTTTATTGGGTTTTTCAAAATGATAAAATGTTCAACTCACTTGCTTTTTTTTTTTTAAATAACCCCCCCCCCCAGATATTAGTTAAAGCTTTATTAACAAAAATAAGCATATAAATATTTGAGTTTGATATTCTGGTGAAATAGGAAGAAATAGGGAAAAATTGAGTGGGGTCAAAGGAATCACAAAGTGTAGACAGAGCAGCAGAAGACAGAGAGAAAAGGAGAAAAGAATGCCCCCCAAAAAAAAAAAAAAAAAAAAAAAAAAAAGAAAGACCAGGGCACAGAAAGCAAAGAAGAAAGAGAGATAAAAAAATAATTGGGGAGAACGTGTCCGCTTGGGCGCGGGTGTATGTATGACTTGGTAGCTTTTGAGTTCCATCATGAGAGAACATTTCAGTCTGGGGAGCTATTATCCTTATAGCTGGAATAATCAAATTTTATTCTAGGGGCAGAGGTGGTGCTAAATACCTCCAAACATGCCTTATCCAAATTTGCACCACTGATAAATTCCTAAGCTAACAAAGAAGGCAAAAAATAAACTCAACCACAAAACCTGGACTACATCCTGTCATCCTCTCCTAATGAATGTTGAGAATGCGTGTGACCTGAATAAAGTCAGAATTCCACTAGCATGGAGGGAAGGAGGGAGTGGACATTGTTGGGCAACGAATGGTGTCCACTGCAAATAACTGTGGACAAAAGGCTGGGTGTGGCACCAGAGGGAAAGACAAATAAAGCTTCTAAGTTTGGTGCAATAAAAAATCATGAATGTCAAATAGACATTCGTGTAAACCGTGAGAAGCCCTTTCTTTCAGGGTCATGGAGGGAAGTTAGCTTTGCTGGTGGTCTTGTAGGGTCCTCTTCTGTGGTTTATACTCCTCGCTGCTCAGTGCCCCTTAGGGAGGAGGCCAATTAGACGACCACTGCGAGGGTGTTTAACCTCCTCTGTCTTGGTGCTGCCTCCCCTTGAAGGCTGTTCCGCATGGACACTTTCCTGTTTCCTAACTCTCCCTTCCCCTTTTCTCTTTAACTTGTTCCCTGAAGGTGTCCTTAGTGCCCTTCTGTTGTCCTGGTTCTACCTTGGGCTGTCCCAGGCATCTCCCTTCCATCCTCTCGTACTAATTAATCTCAAGTCGCTCATTCTCTCCTTCTGTTTTGTTGATTTCACTGCCTCCATTGCCTGATGGATGCCAGAGTTTTTCTTCGACTCACCTCCTGCAAAGGGAGGGGTGAAGATGATCCCACGAATGGGGCAGTGTCGGGGGAGGGAGAGAAACCGCAAGGGAGGTTTAGTCTGTTGAACCACTGGCTTTCTCCCAGAGCCTGACATCGGTGCCTCTATACCAGAGAATTAACTTTTCTTCCACATTTAAGGTAGGAATTAATATTTTAATATGAATTAATTATTAATATTTTAATATAAATTAAAATATTTTGAATATTTCTCCCTAATATTTCTCAGGAATGCCTTGGCTTTATTATTCTAAGACAGAACCCACCTGCCTTTCTTCTCTGGTTTATACTATAAAGTCTACTCACGTAGGCTCTCAATGAATGATATCAGAACCAAATTACTCCTCTTGAATCCCTGGATTTAGTCTACGACCAGTGAGTCTCAGGAATGCCTTGGCTTTATTATTCTAAGACAGAACCCACCTGCCTTTCTTCTCTGGTTGATACTATAAAGTCTACTCACGTAGGCTCTCAATGAATGATATCAGAACCAAATTACTCCTCTTGAATCCCTGGGTTTAGTCCACGACCAGTGAATGCAGAGAAGGACAGGAGTGGGGACTTGAAAGAATGGCCTGTGATCTGGTGATATGGGACATTTCCAGGAAGGAGGTGGCATTTGAACTGGGTTTTAAAGAATGAGATGTGTGGTTCACGAGACTAGGGACTGGGACAAGGAGGTGGCATTTGAACTGGGTTTTAAAGAATGAGATGTGTGGTTCACGAGACTAGGGACGGGGACAAGAACTGTAGGATATAAGACACAGAGGCATAAAAGTATGTATCCTGTGCAGGAAAAGTTATCCTCGAAAGACTGAAACTGTATTTTGACAATTTGGTGATCGTATCCTTAAATGTTTTCTTCTTTATCCTGGTATAAAATACTTCTTTGTAAAAGTATTTTTAATTAAGTCTAGTAAGGCAGGAATCCCCCAATCTTATTTTTAATTCTTGATTCTGTAGGCAGGAGTGACAAATAAAATTGTGTTTAATTACATTAATTCTTTCAGTTTAAAAATAAAGGTAAGTGATGACATCATATAGTGAATTAACACCTCAGAGTGGAGATGGGGGTTGGTGGGAGTGAGTACGAAGTAATTTTTGCTGAGAAGAGTTATGGCTAATAAAAGATATTTTATTTTAGTTATGTCTGAATTCTTCATGTGCCAAATTAAGGTTCCAAGCTAAGAAATTAATTTCATATCCTGATGATTTCCCCAAAGTATCAATCATTATAGGGTAAGTCTCTTAAAGCCTAGCAATATAAAACTGCAAGTCATCTGAGTTTACATATTAAAATCTGATGGTCTTTCTTTGCTGTCTTTGATTGTTTTTCATCTTTCTCATCCTTCTCTCTTTCCTCTCTGATACTTTACTGCTAAGTAAAATGAAACCTTGCCCTTAACATTTTATGGAAAGATTAATTAAAATGCCTGTGGAAAATTTACCACAACCCTTGGTTTGGGGACAGCTGAAAATAGGTTCCTCTGGCCTGCCTTTTGATGATAACTGAATATTTGAAAGAAATGTACTTAAAATAAAGGGGGACGCTGCCTTAGCTCAGGATAGGTCCTTGGTTCCACGTTTTGTATCTGCAGCATCTAGTTGGGGAAGATGTAAAAAATGATGTGAAGCCTGTAGGTTGTTGTGGACAGACAAAAACTGGCCAGTGTTGCCTTAATGTTCTCTGAGATCTTCAGAGATCTTTTATCAAATTACGGCAGGGAATATTTCTTATTCTCTTGATCTCCTAGCTGAAATCTTATAAAATGTGTTTATATCCTAGCTTTACATTAAAGGACTAATTTATCAAATGTTATCTTTGGAAGGGATCTTAGACATTATTTAGTCCAGATCATGGGACAAGCTTAGTGAGTTGGAAGGAAATGCACTTTGCATTTTGAGGAATGGATTTAGAAAAAACAAGTCAACAGAAGTCAGGAAATAGAATCGTATGCATAAGTTGCTCCTGGTGTAAAGTGCAGCTCTTCTCCAGAAAAGCTTAGATTTGAAAAGGGAAAAAGAGCAGTGAGGAGACTTGAAGGCTGAGGAGGTTTAAAGGAACATAACTGAAGCTAGTAAATGTTAAATTTTAATTCAGAACATAGGCTTAGAGGTGTCGGGTTGGGTAGCTGATACCCTAACTTGGGTACCACGGGATGGCCGAGAGAAAATGGCAACCGTAGTGAACGCCATAGGGTAAATGTTGCTCTTCAGAAATACTTCTCTTTCCTAGTAATACACTTTGCTACTGAAATTCAAGAATGTACAATCCTTTATTCTTAAAAATATGCCATATTCAGGTGTGCCTTACTTCATGACGTTGGTTTATTTTCCCCCAAATTGGCTATAAAACAAATGTCAGATCACAAAATTATTTTCACTGCGATTGGTATAATGAGAGGGTAATATTCTCTCAAGGAATTGTTTTGGTCTCAACATTAAATGCAAAATAAAAACTTTATACACAAAATATTCTATTGCCTTTTAGAATTATATACTACACAGACCTAAAATCATGCAAAATGATAATAACCTCAAGTCTCAAAATTCAAATAGGCTTCTAGAACTTTTATTCTTTTGGGACTAAATATTCTTTTGGAGGAAATGGTCCTTTGAATGACCTTGCCTGGAAAGTCAGTCTTCAGTGACAGGAGAGTATAGAGGGATGTTGCTGTATAAAAAATTGCTATAAATTTAGCTTAAAACAACACTGATTTATAATCTCACAGTTCTGTGGGTCAGAAATGGGGATGGCCTTATATGCTCAGGGTCTCAGAAGGCTGAGATCAATGTGTTGTTGGGCTGGGCTCTTATCTGGAGGCTGTGGGGAAGAATTTGCTTCTAAGCTCATTCAGGTTTTGGCAGAAATCGGTTTCTCGTAGCTATACATCTGAGGTCCAGGGTCTCAGAAGGCTGAGATCAATGTGTTGTTGGGCTGGGCTCTTATCTGGAGGCTGTGGAGAAGAATTTGCTTCTAAGCTCATTCAGGTTTTGGCAGAAATCGGTTTCTCGTAGCTATACATCTGAGGTTCTCATTTCCTAGATGGCTGTCAGCTGTAGGCTGCTTGCTGCTCCTAAAGTTCATTCTCACACTGTCCCCTTCATCTTCAAAGCTGCAATAGTGAATCAAGTTCTTCTCACACTTAGTCTCTCTCAAATTTCCCCACCCATCATTATATTGTATTGTATTCATGAATTCCACTCATTCTCAAATTGGAGAAGATTGTGCAAGATTGAGGGTCATTGGAGGCTGTTCTTATAGTTCTACCTACACCAAAGGATAAGCTGGGATCTCTGTAACCCAAATAAATATTTCTCTTTAAACCTCCAAGGCATAAGCTAAAAATCAAACAAGAATTAGTTTCTGCATTGCTTCTGTAGCTAAGGCATTTTCAGCAGATCTTGAGAATTGTAAACGTAAAAATTTTTATCCCAATTTAATTTTTAGTTTACTATTGCTTTCCGATTATGAATGGCCTATAGTCATATATATGTGTGTGTGTGTGCATGCGTGTGTGTATGGCCTGTAGTTATATATTCATATATATGTATACATTTATATCTCTGTGTGTGTATGTGTGTGTGTGTGTATGAGAGTACTTCAAAAAGTTGTGGAAAAATAGAATTTAAAAATATGATTTTTTCTACGAACTTTCTGAAGTACTCTCATATATATGTATACACACACATTTTCTCTTAAGTTTTTTTCTGTGCACATGTATGTATCATATGTTTAATTTTTAGTCATACTTGTGGTCAGACTATATTTTTGATTCCTTAGTTTTCATCATTTTTATAACTATTTCTCTTTCCATTTAACACGTTTTATAGGCATATTATTAATAGTTTCACAATAAATGCCACGTTATTCTTTTTTTTTTTTTACAGCTTTATTGAGGTTTAATTGACAAAGATTACATATATTCAAGTTGTATGCTGTGGTTTGAATGTTTGTCCTGTTCAAAACTCATGTTGAAATGTGATTGCCATTGTGACAGTATTGGAAGGTGGAACACTTAAGAGCCACCCCTGTAGTTGTTTTTAATACTTTGGTCTTCTAAATTTTAATATAGAGTTAAAAATGATTTACACACTAGCATTGCAGTATTAGAATATCCTGATTTTGACTAAATGTTTACCTTTATCAATGAGCTTTATCCTTTCATATGTTTTCATGTTGTTCATTAGCATCCTTTCATTTAAGTGTGAGAACTCCTTTTAGCATTTCTTGTAAGGCTGATCTGGTGGTGATGAGCTTCTTCAGCTTTTGCTTGTCTGGGAATGTCTTTATCACCCATTCATTTCTGAAGTACAGCTTTGCTGGTTACAGTATTCTTGGTTGGCTGTTTTTTTGTTTCTTTTTTTCTTTCAGAACTTTGAATATATTATTGCACTCCCTCCTGGCCTGCAAGGTTTTTGCTGAGAAGTCTGCTGATAGCCTCATGGAGGTTCTCTTGTATGTGATGGGTCTCTTTTCTTTTGCTACTTTCAAGATTCTCTCTTTGTCTTTGACTTGGTGATTTTATTACAATGTGTTTTGGTATATTTTTCTGGGTTGATCTTATTCAGGATCTTTTGAACTTCATGAATCAGGATGTGCATATATCTCTCAAGACTGGGAAGTTTTCAGCCATTATTTATTTAAATAAGATCACTGCCCCTTTTTCTCTCTCTCTTCTTCTGAAATTCCCATAATTCGTGGATTTGTTCACTTGATGGTGTCCCATAGGTTGAATCTTAACCTTGAACAAGTAAATTGCCCCTTTATGATGAAAAAGACTTACTTCTTATAAGATATGTGAACTTTTATTTATTTATTTTTAAAGATTTCTTATGTTTCACATTTAATTTTGAAAATATTCTAATGATATGGCTAATATTACGATTATTTCATTACATTGTTAAATGTTAGTGTTCAAATTTGGTAGTGTAAATATTGTGAATCCTATAATTGATTCAGAAAATTTTATGGAATCACAATTTTAATGGGATCGTCTACTCTTATTAATTCCATCTCAGTTCAGGTTCTACTTGCTCTGATCTTAAATTGCTAAAATTAGTAGATTGAGAGAACATAAATATATGCCTAATCCACACTGAGTTCACTTTCCAATATAGATTTCCAGTGAAAAAGAGGAAGAATATTGTGTTTCTTTTATATCTATTTCCTAATTGCTTTTGGGTTCTGCAAAGGTTCTGTTTTGTCCAGGTGGTTGTTTGGAAGCATACTATGCTTTCACAATCTCCTGAAATATTTACAGATGATGAATCTGCAGGCAAAACACTCAATAGTCAGCATCTGTAGAACTTAGACTTTGTCTAAATTTGGAAGTCAGAATTGAGAACTGGTGGTTTATTTTATTTTTAAAAAATTTATTACGAATATTCATGAGATACAAAGCTGATTGTGCTGCTTCTCCTGCCCATCATGTGAGGGCCAGATTCATACTGGGGGCATACCCCTTACCAGAAATTACTTTTGTACCCTTTGTCCCCTCCCAATTATCCCCCAACCTCCATCCCTCTCCCCTTCTCACTTCCACTCTAACTTGTAGCCCTAGGAATGTTCCTTCCCTCTGTTGGATCACGGCACTACCGTGGTCTTTCTTTGCTGCCTTCCTTTCTGTCTTAGCTACCACCTATGAGTGAGTACATGAAGTATTTATCCCTCTGTACATTGCTTGTTTCACTCAATGTAAGTTTCTCCAGGTTCATCCTTGTCGTTGCAAGTGGGAGTATTTCATTCTTTTTTATGGCAGAGTAGTATTCCATGGGGTGTATATACCACAGTTTGCTTATCCAATCATCTATTGATGGATTTTTAGGTTGGTTCCATATCTTGGCTATTGTAAACAGGGCTGCAATAAACATGGAAGTGCAGGTATCGCTTTGACATGATGATTTTTATTCCTCTGTATATATACCCTGAAGAGGGATTGCTGGATCATATGGGAGATCTATTTATAGTTGTCTGAGAAACCTCCAAATTGTTTTCCAAAGTGGTTGTACTAATTTACAGTCCACCAACAGTGCAGTAGTGCTCCTTTCTCTCCACACCCTCACCAGCATTTGTTATTCACTGTCTTTTTAATTATAGCCAGTATAACTGGAGTGAGGTGGTATCTCAATGTTGTTTTAATTTGCATTTCCCTGATGACTAGTGATGTTGAGCACTTTTTTCATGTATCTATCGGTCATTTGTATGTCTTCCTTTGAAAAATGTCTATTCAGCTCCTTTGCCCATTTTTTAATTGGGTCATTTATTTTTTTACTGTATAATTGCTTGAGTTCTATGTATATTCTGGATATTAGACCCTTGTTGGATGCATAGTTGGCAAAAATTTTCTCCCACTCTCTAGGCTCTTGAGAATCCATTTTCATCTCTTCTCACCAATTGATGGGACAGATATGACAAGCCTTTAAAGTTGAGTGGAAATTTTCTGTGGAGCAGGCTGTTGTATTAAATTGTTCCTTACCACCACCATGGATGTTGTAAAGACTAGTGAATGGGTAGCCTATGGCTAAGAAAAGAGATATATTGTCTGTTGTAGGGAGGCTATAAGGTCTAATATATAGCGAATAGTTTTCTTCCTATCAGCTGAGTATTTCCTTCTCCTTCTTTAAATCATGGGTCGAGTCCATCCACTCCAAAGAGGTTTTCTTGATTAAACATCCACGGGAAGCATTAGTCAAGTTCTTAATTGTGTCTAATGCTGTGAGAGGTCTTATTTAAAGAAAATTATATAGTCATTATACATATAATTTCTTTCTTTTTTTTTTTTTCCTTTTTCATCTTTTTTACTGACCGGTAACGGGATCGCAACCCTCGGTGTCGCGCCTGTACCGGGGACCGGCAACGGGATCGCAACCCTCGGTGTTGCGCCCGCACCATGCTCAGCCAGTGAGTGGGAACCGGTCTCCACATGGGATCCGAATCCTCGGCGGAAGCGCCGCCGCACTCCCAAGCGGCGCACTCTCCAGTGCACCACCGGGCCGGCCCTACAGTTTCAGGTTTTATACTTAGGTCTTTAATCCATTTTGAGTTTATTTTAGTATATGGTGAGAGATGCATATCAAGTTTCATTCTTCTGCATATGGATATCCAGTTTTCCCAGCACCACCTGTTGAAGAGGCAATCTTTTCCCCAATGTAGATTTTTGTTGCCTTTGTCTAATATTGGATGGCTATAAGCCTGAGGAGTGATTTCTGGGTTCTCTATTCTAATCCACTGAATGTCTATTTTTATACCAGTACCATGCTGTTTTGGTTACAACGACTTTGTAGTATAATTTCAAGTCAGGCAGAGTTATGCCTCCAGCTTTGTTTTTTTTGCTCAGGATTGCTTTGGCTACTCGGGGACTTTTGTTTTTCCATATGAAAGGTAATATTGTTTTTTCCATGTCTGTGAAGAATGTCATTGGTATTTTGATGGGGATTTCATAGAATCTGTAGGTCGCTTTGGGTAGTACAGACATTTTCCCAATGTTAATTCTTACAATCTAAGAGCATGGAATATCTTTCCTTTTTTTTTTTTTTTTTTTTTTTTGTCCTTTTTGAGATCGGCCACACTGCGCTCAGCCAGTGAGCGCTGTGAGCGCACCGGACATCCCTATATAAAATCCGAACTCGCGGCGGGAGCGCTGCTGCGCTCCCAACGCTGCACCCTCCCGAGTGTGCCACAGGCTCGGCCCTATCCTTCCTTCTTTTTGTGTCTTCTTTAATTTCTTTCAGAAGTGGTTTGTAATTCTCATTGTAGAGGTCTTTCACTTCCTTGGTTAAACTGATCCCTAACTATCATATTTTTTGGTGACAATTGTAAATGGGCTTACTTTATTTCTCTTTCTGTTAATTTATTATTTGAGTATATAAATGGTACTGATTTGGGGGCATTTATTTTGTATCCTGCAATGTTACTGAAGTTATTAACCAGCTCTAGGAGTTTTTTGATGGAGTCTTTAGGTTTTTCAATATATAGTATCATGTCATCTGCAAATAGGGACAGTTTGACTTCATCTTTTCCATTCTGGATTCCCTTTATTTCTTTCTCTTGCCTGATTGCTCTAGCTAGTACCTCCAGTACTATGTTGAATAGAAGTGGTGAGAGAGGACATCTTGTTATTCCTGTCCTTAAGGTGAGGGCCTTCAATTTTTTCCCATTCAGAATAACACTTGCGGTGGGTTTGTCATAAATGGGTTTTATTGTGTTAAGATATTTTCCTTCTTTTTTTTTTTTCCTTTTTGTCTTTTTTTTTTGTGTCCGGCAACGGATCGCAACCCTCAGTGTCACGCCCGTACCGGACCGGGACCGGCAACGGGACCGCAACCCTCGGTGTTGCTCCCACACCTCGCTCAGCCAGTGAGCGGGAACCGGTCTGTATGTGGGATCCGAACCCTCGGTGGGAGCACCACCGCACTCCCAAGTGGCGCACTGTAGCAGTGCGCCACCGGGCCGGCCCAAGATATTTTCCTTCTATACGTAATTTATTGAGAGTCTTTATCATGAAGGAATGTTGAATTTTGTCAAATGCTTTTTCAGCATCTATTGAGATGATCATATGGTCTTTGTCCTTGAGCTTGTTGATGTGATGTATCACATTTATTGACTTTTGTATGTTGAACCATCCTTGCATCCTGGGATGAATCCCAATTGATCATAGTGTATAAATTTTTAAATATGTTGCTGTAATCTAATTGCTAAGATTTTGTTGAGGATTTTAGCATCTAGATTCATCAAGAATATTGGCCTGTAATTTTTTTTGTTGTGTCTTTGTCTGGTTTTGGTATCAGAGTTATGTTGGCCTCATAGAATGAGTTTGTGAGAATAGTGTCTGTTTCAATTGTTTGGAACAATTTCATGAGAATTGGTATTAACTCCTCTTTAAAAGTTTGATAGAATGCGGCTGTAAAGCCGTCCAGACCCAGACTGTTTTTAGTTTGGAAGATTCCTAATTATCACTTCAATCTCCTTGCTTGTTATTGGTCTGTTCAGGTTTTCTATCTCTTCTTGGCTCAGTCTTGATAATTTATATGTGTCTAGAAATTATCCATATCTTCCAGATTTTCAAATTTGTTGTCATACAGTTGTTAACAGTAGTCTCTAATGATTCTTTGCATTTCTGTGGCGTCAGTTGTAATGTCTCCCTTTTCATTTCTGATTTTTGTTATTTGGGTCTTCTTCCTCTCTCTTTTTTTTTGTCAACCTAGCTAAATGTTTGTCTATTTTGTTTATCTTCTCGAAAAACCAACTTTTAGTTTTGTTGATCTTTTCTATTGTTTTTTGGGTCTCTATTTAATTTAGTTCTGCTCTGATCTTACTTATTTCTTCCTATCTATTGCTTTTAGGTTTGGATTGTTGTTGTTTTTCAAGTTCTTTGAGGCATAGCATTAGGTTGTTTATTTGAAGTCTTTCCATTTTTTTGATATAAGCATTTACTGCAATAAATTTGCCTCTAAGTACTGCTTTTGTAGTATCCCACAAGTTTTGGTATGATGTATCTTCATTTTCATTAGTTTCTAGAAATTTTTAGGTTTCCTGTTTAATTTCTTCTTGGACCCATAGGTCATTCGGGAGCCTATTATTTATTTTCCATGTATTTGTATAGCTTCCAGTATTTTTGCTTATTGCTTATCTCCAGTTTTAGTCCATTGTGGTCTGAAAAGATTGTTGGAATGATTTCAATTTTTAAAATTTGCTGAGATTAGATTTGTGACCTAATATGTGGTCTATCATGGAGAACGTACTGTAAGCTGATAAGAAGAAAGTGTATTCTTTAGCTGTTGGGTGAAATGTTCTGTACATATCTGCCAAGTCCAGTTGGTCTAGGGTGTAGATTAAATCCTGTGTCTCTTTGTTGACTTGTTGCCTGGAAGTCCTGTCCAATACTGAGAGGGGGTATTCAGATCACCCACTATTAATGTATTAGGTCCTTTATCATTCTTTAGGTCTATGAGTGTTTGCTTGCTATATCTGGGTGCTACAGTATTGGGTGCATGCATGTTTATGATTGTTATGTCTTCTAGTTGGATAGTTCCCTTTATCATTATATAATGGTCTTCTTTGTCTTTTTAAATGTTTTTTGGTTTAAATTCTATTTTGTCCGATATAAGAATAGGTACTCCTGCTCATTTTGGGTTTCCATTTGCATGGTATATCTTTTTCCATACCTTCACTTTTAGTCTATGAGTATCTTTACAGGTGAGGTAGGTCTCTTGAAGACAGCATATACTTGCGTCTAGCTTTTTAATCCGGTCAGTCTGTGTCTTTTGAATGGGGAGTTTATTCCATTCACATTTAGAGCAGTTATTGAGAAGTGTTGTATAATTCCTGTCATTTAATTGCTACTTGTTTAGGTGGTTTAAATATCTTTTGATCATTATTTCCCCTTTTATTTCTCTTCTTCAATGTGAGTTGGGAATTTAAGGTGGAATGATTGAGCTTCTTTCTCTTTCTTGCTGGCATTTTTGTTTTAACTGTGGGTTTTGCTCTTTCTTGTGTATTCGTGATGATGGTCACCATTATTCAGATTCCAGATGAATGACTCCCTTGAGAATTTCTCACACAACTTTTGTTTGTCTGGGAAATACACTATTTCTTCCTCATTTCTGAAGGAGAGCTTGCTGAGTAAAGAATTCTTGGCTGGCAGTTTTTTCCTTTTCATATTTGGAATATATTGTTCCACTTTCTTCTGGCCTGTAGGGTGTTGGTTGAGAAGTCTGCTGTTAGTTTGATGGGGGCTCCCCTATAAGTGACCTGATGCTTTTCTCTTGGTGCTTGTATAATGCTCTCTTTGTCTTTGAGCTTTGTGAATTTAACTATAATATGTCTTGGGGAGGATCTTTTTGGGTTGAATCTGTTTGGGGACCTTTGAGCTTCCTGGATCTGAATGTCTGTATCTCATCCTACACCTGGGAAGTTTTCTGTTACTATTTCCTTGAGTAGGTTTTTAATACCTTTTCCTTTCTCCTGCCCTTCAGAAATACCTACAATTCAGATGTTAGAGTGCTTGAGGTTGTCTGCTATCTCTCTTAGGTTTTCCTCATTATTTTAATTCTTTTTTCCTTTTTTTGTCTGCCTGAGTTATTTCAAAAAGACCATCTTTAAGCTCTGAAATTCTTTCTTCTGCTTGTTCTACCCTGCTGCTCAAGCTCTCAGTCTTTTTTTTTTATTTCATTGTGCTCTCTAATTGAGTCTTTATTTCTTCAAGTTTTCTTAAGATCATTGCTCGAAATTCTTTTTCAGACATTTTATGGATTCCCCATTCCATGGAGTCTGAATTTGGGGCATTACTGTATCCTTTTGGTGGTGTCACTTCTGCTTGATTGTTTGTACTTCTTGTATTTTTTTGCTGACACATGGTCATTTGGTAGGGGGTTTGCTTCTTCTGTTACACTGAAGTTGGCTCTGGACTGGCCCTGGTTGCTACTGTGGAGGGTGAACTGTCTTTGCTTGTCTGTGGGTGTGGTGGTGGTGGTTATATTAAACCACCTTGGTTCCTGTTTGAGTCTCTGTGGTAGTAGTATGAGCCCCTAGCACCATAGAGTTCTGCTGGGCCAAACTCGGAGGGTCAGATCCATAGGCTTGTGCTCCCTCCTGGGTCTGGGGTGGGATGAGGGGCCACATCCAGCCACGCAGTTCTGCGGGCTGGTGTTGCCACTGGCTGCAGCTGCTGGGCTCACCTGTATGGTGTTGGTTCAGGGTGTGGGGGAGGGGCCTGGAGCTCCCCCCCTACCTGGGTCTAAGGTGGTAGGGTGAGGGGGTAGGACTGGTGGTTTAGGTAGTACTAAGAAATAAGGACTTCTGGACGAGGATTTCAGTGATTTGAAATAAAAGCTTGAATCACATGTATAACAACTTTTAGAGTTCTTATATAGTGTATTTTTTCATTTTATTACAGTTACAATTGTTTTTTAAATTTAACATGTCTGGTTACCAATCTCTTTGGTAACTAAGAGATTTTGTAAATGTTACAAATTTGCAGAACTGTAGCTCTATGTTAACTTGGGGCTGAAGTAGGTTTCCCTTGCACCTGGTAGGGTTGGTCCTTTCCTCTGCTAGTCTCATCCTTCATCCTTTGGTTGTTACTGTGTTAGATCATGGAAAAGCTAAAACGTTAAGAAGGTTCTCAGTCTTCTAGTATGTACACATCAAGATTGCCAATAGCAACTGCCTGTGAATACCTTAGAATAGCTCCTCTGCATTGAGAACAAAGAATCCTATTTATGCGGAGAAAATAAAGTTTATTATCCATTACCCTGTCTTTCCAAGGAAGCAAATAAACATGTATGTGCATGAAAGAGAAGAGAAGAGGAATTTTAAAATAAAGACAAAATTTTGTCTAATACTGTTCATTTCTCTTTATAGCAGTTATACAAACTTCTGAAGTATAGGCACTTTGTAAGCTGCTAAAGAGTAGGTTCTCAAAAAAGTTTGCTGGAGGAATGAGAAGGCTGCTTGCCTATCTTGAAGAATGAGAGTCACTTGAACTCTTCTAGAAATTGCAGGAGCTCTCTGAAGATGTTTTACTTAGTAGTCTTAAGCTAGTGAAGCTGAATAAGAGAAAGGGATGGGAAAATGGCATTATCTGCTGCTTTTATCTTGCTATCTCCCACTGCTCTTGAAATAAAGTAGATCTCTAAGAGATTTAAGGCTGCAGTCTTCAACTGTGAATAATCAGGCCACAATAGCGAATGACCTGATGGATGAGAAATATGGAGCCTTTTGGTCAATACTGGTTGTCAACTAGCGAGAGGGGAATGACGACTGCTCAAGATTCTAGGAACAAAATTTCCATTCTCTTGGCTTTACCAATATGTCATTTCTTCACTGCTATTTGGGTCATTTTGACTTAATTCACACAGGCAAATGATTGTATTGTAATTACCTTTCCAAGAATATTGAAGGTATCTCAGTGATCATCAGAGCCATGGGTAATCTTTAAAACAATGAAAATATGAACTGCTATAAGCATATTCCCTTAGGAAGACAAAAATTTTCAGGATACAAGTAATTCAAATATTTGCTTAATATTCGCTTAATATGTGTTTTCACCATGATTATCTGTTTTATTTTATAAAATAAACAGTTAATATAAAAATAAGTGCATTTTTGGGTGCACTTAGTGTAATTTGAGGAAGACTGTGTTATATTCACATGAATAATTTTAGAAATTCTTATTGTCTCCTTATTTCAATAAACAATTGCATATATCATCAGAGTTGGATTGATTCTTGGTTGTTGAAACATGAAAATAGTCTTTGTTAATTTCGCTACTCTTCAGGTGTGATTATAGAGTAATCAATTCAAGCCAAGGCAAAGGTTAAATTAAATCTGAGGAAACAATTAGGTAGGTTGAATGGTGATTGAGTAAGTAAAGTTTAAAAACAAATGGAGCTTGAATAGACAACAAAGTTAATCCTATGAGAGATTGAAGTTGTGAGTATGTATATAATATTCTTAAACTTAGAGTGAGTTTCACATATTTAAAATCACAAAAATGTATCATCATTTTGTAAGCCTTTATTGGGATATAATTGACATTCAATAAAGCACACATATTAAATGTGTACAATGTGGTACAACCCATCCTTCCCCACCTCCCTTGTCTTCAGGCAACCATTGAAGTTTGAATATTGAGAAGGGAGGAAAGGGGCACAAATATTTTAGTTCACAATTGTCTGCTAGTATGGTACATTTTATTGATTGATTTTGAAAGATTAATCCAATTTTGCATTGTGAAGACAACCCCTACTGAATCATAATGTTTTATCCTTTTTATATATTGTTGAATTCAGTTAGATGAAATTTTAAGAATCTTTGTATCTATGTTCACAAGGATATTGGTAGGTAGTTTTCTTGTATTGTCTTCAGTTCTTCTATCAGGATAATTCTGGCCTTATAGAATGAGTTGGGAAAGTATTCCCCAGCCTTCAGTTTTCTGGAAGAGTTTGTGTAGAAGTGGTAACATTTCTTACTTTATAATATTATAAATAGAGGACTTTTTATTGTTTTCTTATTGAAACACAATTGATTATACATATTTGTGAGATGCAGAGTTTAATATCAATATCTGTGCACAATATGTGATGATCAAATCAGGATAATTAGTATATTCATCAATACATAATGTAATCATTCTTTGTGACCATTAACGATTAGCCAATATATCTATCCTTCCTCCCTCTCCCTCTTCCCACCTCTATTAAATGTAGCTCTGTTCTCTCCTTTTGAAAGTTCCTCATTATTGGGCCGGCCCGGTGGCGCACTGGATGAGTGAGCCGCTTGGGAAGCATGGCGGCGCTCCCGCCCGAGGGTTCAGATCCCACATACAGACCGGTTCCCACTCACTGACTGAGTGAGGCCCGGGGGCAACACTGAGGGTTGCGATCCGTTGCCGGACACGGAAAAAGACAAAAGACAAAAAAAAAAAAAAAAAAAAAAAAAAAAAAAAAAAAAAAAGAAAGTTCCTCATTATTTCTCTTTCTTCCTTCCTTCTTTCCTTTCACCCCCTCTCCCTCCCTCCCACTTCCTTCCTTCCTTTTTCTTTTTATTTATTTATGTTTTAGCTCCCATGTATGAGTGAGGACATGAGGCACTTCTCTTTTTTAATATAATTTAAAAAGGTCAACAAAATTTTCAAACTTTTATCTAGCCTGACCAACAAAAAAAGAGAGAAGACTGAAATTAGCAAAATAGGAGATAAAGCAGGGGTATTATCACATTGTCATTATGGTCTTTTTTGTGGTGGTAAGATTTAGTTTCTTACTCTTGCTCATTTGCACATTTGTTCTACCAGTGGGTTTTGTTCTTTTATGTGTATTTGTGATAGTAATTATTGTTTTTCAGATTCCAGATGCAGGATGTCCTCGAGGATTTCTTGTAGGGTTGGTTGTGTGGTGGTGAACTCCCTCAGTTTTTGTTTGCTTGGAAAATACACTATTTTCCCTCAAGTATAGTATTCTTGGCTGGCAGTTTGTTTCTTTTAATATTTTAAATATATTTTCCCATTTTCTTCTGGCCTGTAGAGTTTCTGTTGAGAAGTCTCCTGTTAGTCTGACAGGGGCTCCCTTACAGGTGATTTGATGCTTTTCTATTGCTTCTTTTAAGATTCTCTTTGTCTTTGAGCTTTGCCATTTTGACTATAGTGTGTCTCGGAGAGGATCTTTTTTGGGTTGAATCTGTTTGGGTATCCTGGATGTCCTTGTCTCTCCCTATACCTGGGAAATTTTTCATTATTTCATTGAATAGGTTTTCCATGCCTTTTCTTTTCTCCTCCCCTTCTGGAACACCCATGATTCAAAGGTTTATGCAATTAAGGTTGTCTGCTATCTCTCTTAGGTTTTCTCCATTTTAAAAAATTCTGTTTTCCTTTTTTTTTTTGTCCACTTAGGTAGATCAGAAATTCTTTTTTCTGCTCCTTCTAGACTGCTGCCTAAGCTCTCCAGTTGTGTTTTTTATTTCAATGAGTTAATCTTTCAGTTCTATGAGTTCTCCTTTTTTTTAAAGGTATTAATCTCTTTGTAAGTTTCCTCCTTCATAACCTGGATTTCCCCCCTCATTTCATTATGTTGTCTGAGTCTTTTCAT
>NW_007735162.1:46500-47115 GCF_000696425.1 Galeopterus variegatus | reverse complement strand
TTTCCTCCTTCATAACCTGGATTTCCCCCCTCATTTCATTATGTTGTCTGAGTCTTTTCATATCTCAGTGAGTTTCCTTGAGATTGTTGCTCCAAATTCCTTTTCAGTCACTTCAAGGGATTCCTGCTCTATAGAGTCTGGTATTTGAGAATTATTGTATTCTTTTGCTGGTGTCATATTTTTGGGTTTTTTCATATTTCTAGTATCTCTACATTGATTTCTGGTCATCTGGTAGAGCAGTTGCTTCTTCTACTTCTCTGGAGTAGTCTTTGAGGAGAGAGACATCCTCTTTTTCCAGTCACCATTGGTGACTCTCCTTGTGTCAATGCAGTCGAGTGTCTGGAGGGCTGCCTGCATGGTGGCTGTGGCTACTGCTGTGGCATCAAACTGCTTTTGTGGCAGCTGTGGCTGTGGTGGTGGCTGTGGTGCTCTCTTGCCTGCTTCCAGGCAGAGGGGGCCACTGCCCTTAGCTCCTGCCTAGGACCCTGGGTATTGCTGTCTTGCCTACTTCAGGTGGAGGGGGCACTGCTAGTACTTCTGTTTCTGTGCCTGGCTTATTTTACTTGACATAAATTTATCCTAGCTCATCCATGTTGCTGAGAATGGTAGAATTTC
>NW_007735162.1:44166-44855 GCF_000696425.1 Galeopterus variegatus | reverse complement strand
TTTGGTATATGGCAAGAGGTATGGGTCTAGTTTCCTTTTCTACACAGAGATATTCAGTTTTCCCTGCACTATTTATTGAAGAGAGTGACTTTTCTCCAGTGCATGTTCTTGGTGCCTTTGTTGAAGATGAACTGGCTATAAGTATGTGGGTTGATTTCTGGGTTGTCTATTCTGTTCCATTGTTCTGAGTGTCTGTTTTTATGCCAGTACCATGCTGTATTGGTTACTATAGCCTTGTAGTATACTTTGAAGCCAGGTAGTGTAATACCTCAGTTTATTTACTTTTTCCCTGAGGACTGCTTAGGCTATTTTGGGCCTTTTGTTATTCCATATGAATGTTAGGATGTTTTTTTCTATTTCTGTAAAGAATGTCATTGGAATTCTAATGGAGATTGCATTGAATCTTTAGATTGCTTTGTATAGTATGGACATTTTCACAATCTTCATTATTCCAATTCATAAGCATAAAATATCTTTTCATCTTTTAGTGTTCTCTCTAATTTCTTTCAGCAGTGATTTGCAGTTGTTGTAGAGATCTTTCATCTCTTTTGTTAAATTTATTCCTAGGTATTTTATTTTTTGGTAGCTATTGTAAATGAGCTTACTTACTTCATTTGTTTTTCTGCTACATTGTCAGAGTATAAAAATGCTGTTGATTTTTGTATATTGATTTTGTATCCTGCCACTTT
>NW_007735162.1:34121-43844 GCF_000696425.1 Galeopterus variegatus | reverse complement strand
TATATAGGAGTGCTGAGAGTGGGCATCATTGTGTTGTTCCTGTTCTTAAAGGAAAAGCTTTCGATTTTTCCCCATTCAGGACAAATTTGGCAGTAGGTTTGTCATATATGGTGTTTATTGTGTTGAGATATTTTTGTACTATCCCTAATTTTGTTGAGAGTGTTTATCAGGAAGGGATGTCGAATTTTGTCAAATGCTTTTTCTGCAACTATTGAGATAATCATATTGTTTTTGTCCTTGGTTTTGTTGATGTGGTGTATTTACTGACTTGAGTGTGTTGAACCATCCCTGCCTCCCTGAGAATCATTTTTATTGTTTGCATATGTTGAACCATCCTTGAGTCCCTGAGATGAATACCACTTGATCATGGTGTACGATATTTTTGATGTGCTGCTGTATTCTGTTTGCTATATTGTTGAGGATTTTTGCATCTATATTAACCAAGGAAATCAGCCTGTAGTTTTCTTTTTTTTTACATCTTTGTCTCATTTCGGTATCAGGGTGATACTGGCCTAATAGGTTGAATTTGGGAAAATGGCCCATTTCAAATTTTTGAAATAGTTTGAAAAGGATTATTATTAATTCCTCTTATATATTTGGAGAATTCAGTAGTGGACTTTTCTTTATTGGAAGACTCTTGATTACTGCCTCAATCTCATTGCTAGTTATTGGCCTGTTCAGGTTTTCTGTGCCTTCTTGGTTCAGTCTTAGTAGTTTTTACGTGTCCAGAAATGTATTCATTTTCTCTAGGTTTTCAAATTTGTCAGTGTATAGTTGTTTATAACAGGTCTAATGATTCTTTCTTATTTCTGTGGTATTGGTTGTAATATTTCCTTTTTCATTTCTGATATTTGATATTTGGGTCTTCTCTCTTCTTTTTTTAGTTAGCCTAGCTAATGGTTTGTCTATTTTGTTTATCTTCTCCAAAAAACAACTTTTTGTTTCATTGATCTTTTATATTATTTTTTGGGACTCTATTTCATTTAGCTCTGCTCTGATCTTAATTATTTCTTTCCATCTACTAATTTGGGGATTGGATTGTTCTATTTCATTCATAGTTTGTGTCATTTTTTCAGTTTCTATTTCATTTAGTTCTGCCCTGTTCTTAATTATTTCTTTCCATCTACTAATTTTAGGATTGGATTGTTCTTGTTTTTCCAGTTCTTTGAGATGTAACCTTAGGTTGTTTATATGAAATCTTTCTATTCTTTCAATGTAAGTATTTATTGCAATAAATTTCCCTCTTAGTACTGCCTTTGCATTATCCTACACATTTTGGTATGATGTGTCTTTATTTTCATTAGTTTCATAAAATTTTTTGATTTCCTGTTTAATTTCTTCTTGGACCCATAGGTCCTTCAGGAGCATGTTGTTTAATTTCCATTTATTTGTATAGTTTTCAAAGTTACTTGTTACTGACTTCTAGTTTTAATCCTTTGTGGCCTGAAAAGATACTTGAAATTATTATTTATTTTATTTTATTTTATTTTTAACTTCTCTCTCTTTTTTAAAAAAAATTTTATTTTATTTTGTCAGTATACAATGTGGTTGATTATTGTGGCCCATTACCAAAATCTTCCTCCCTCCCCCCTTTCCCCCCTCCTTCCCAACAACCTCATATCTGTTTGCTTTTTGTATCAACTTCAAGAAATTGTGATTTTTTGCTGAGGCTTTATTTGTGATCTAACATGTGGTCTATCCTGGAGAATGTTCCATGTGCTGTACAGAAGGATGTATATTATGTAGTTGTTGGATGAAATGCTCTGAAGATATCTGCCAGGTCCTGCTGGTCTAAAGTGTAGTTTGCATCCTGTGTTTCTTTGTTGATTTGTTGCCTTGATGATCTCTCCAGTGTTTAGAGAGGAGTGTTGAGGTCCCCAATTATTATTGTATTGGGGTCTGTCTGTCTCTTTAGGTCTAGAAGTGTTTTCTTTATGTATCGGAGTGTTCCAGTGTTGGGTGCATATATATATTTGTGATTATTATATCTCGTTGCTGGATAGGTCCTTTAATCGTCATATAATGACATTTTGTCTCTTTTTCATAGTCTCTGGTTTAGCATCTATTTTATCTGATACAAGAATAGCAACTCTTGCTTGTATTTTATTTCCATTTGTGTGGTATATTTTTTTCCATCCATTCACTATTAATCTGTGAGAGTTTTACACATGAGGTGAGTTTCTTGTAGGCAGCATATAGTTGGGTCTAGTTTATTAATCCATTCAGCCAGCCTATGTCTTTTGAGTTGGGAATTCAATGCATTTACATTTAGGGTTGCTATTGAAAGGTATTGTCTTACTCCTGGCATGTTTATTGATTATCATATGGTTGTTTTAAATATTTTTTGTTCCTTTATTTCTTTTTTTTTGTTTTCAATGTTTGTTGCTTTTTTTTTTTTTTTTTAAGGTGGTGAGGTATAGTTTCTTTCTCTTTCTCATATATTTATATGTTCCACCTATGGGTTTCATTCTTTCTCATATATTCATAGTGGTGGTTATCTGATATCTTGCAGGGCTGTTTATGTCATGATGAATTTCCATAGTTTTTGTTTTTCTGGGAAATACTCTATTTCTACTTCACTTCTGAAGGATAACCATGCTGGGTATAGTATTCTTGGCTGGATTTTTTTTTTCTTTTAATAGTTTAGCTATATCATCACATTCTCTTCTGGTCTGTACAGTTTCTGTTGAGAAATTGACTGTTAGTCTGATGGAGACTCTCTTATGGGTGATTTAATGCTTTTCTTTTGCTGTTTTTAGGATTTTCTCTGTGTTCAAGTTTTGCCAGTTTCACTATAATGTGTCTCAGAGAAGACCATTTTTGATTGAATGTGTTTGGAGATCTTTGAGCCTCTTGGATCTGGAAGTCTGTATCTTTCTCAATACCTGGGAAATTTTCTATTATTTCATTGAATATATTTTCAATGCCTCTTCCTTCTTCCTCCCCTTCTGGAACACTCATTATTTGGATATTTGTGTGCTTAAGATTGTCTGCTACCTCTCTTAGGTTTTCTCCATTTTTGATTCTTTGTCTAGGTTAATTTGAGGAGACTGTCTTCAAGATCAGAAATTCTTTATTCTGCTTGATTTTCTCTGATGCTTAAACTCTTGGTTGTATTATTTATTTCATTGAATGAATCCTTCAGTTCCAGGAGTTCTGCTACATTCTTTTTAAAGGCATCTATCTCTGTAAATTTCCTTATTCATATTCTGGATTTTTTTTTTCTAATTTCATTGTGTTGTCTATCTAAGAGTTCTTGTATCTCATTGAGTTCCCTTAAGATTGTTGCTCTGAATTCCTTTTCAGACATTTCAAAGGTTTCCTGCTGTTTGAGGCCTGGTACTAGAGAATTTTTTTTCCCTTCTGACCGGTAAGGGGATTGCAACCCTTGGCATGGTGTTGTCTGCACCATGCTCAGCCAGTGAGCGCACCAGCCATCCCTATATAGGATCCAAACCCGTGGCCTTGGCGCTACCAGCACTGCACTCTCCCGAGTGAGCCATGGGGCTGGCCCTGGTACTAGAGAATTTTTTTTTCCTTCTGACTGGTAAGGGGATTGCAACCCTTGGCATGGTGTTGTCTGCACCATGCTCAGCCAGTGAGCGCACCAGCCATCCCTATATAGGATCCAAACCCGTGGCCTTGGTGCTACCGGCACCGCACTCTCCCGAGTGAGCCATGGGGCTGGCCCTGGTACTAGAGAATTTTTATATTCCTTTGGTTGTGCCATATTTTCTTATTTTTTCATGTGTCTAGTATTCCTACATTGATGTCTGGTCATGTGGTGTAGAGTTGTTTCTTCTGTTACTTGGAGTGGGTTTTGAGAAGAGAGACTCTTTCCTGTAGATGTGTTTTATATTGACCACTGGGTAGGATATTTTGTTTTGGTTACAGGTAGATGCAATAGCATAGTCTCTGTGTGGTTACTTCAGCTGTATTCAGTGTCAGGGTTTTCTTGAGTGCCTCCATGGCCTAGGCACTGGGACACTCAGTGCCTCCTTGCTGAAGTGAGTGACACTGTATTGGATCATTGAGGATGTGGGCAAGATCTTGAATTCTTGGGAGAAGTGCCTGGTACTCTGTAACTCCTTGGCTGAGGTGGGTGACCCTGCGTGGACTTGTTGGCACCCCATCTTCTGTTCTAGGACCCTGATAGGTGTACTGGGGTATACTGAAGGTCCTCAGTTTGAACGGGTGACCATGGGCAGGGTTTCTTTTCCCTCTTTTCTACTGGCATTGGCTCCTCCTGACTCCTTGCTACTCCCCTTTGTGGATCAGATTTCCACATGAGTTTTGGGGGGACAACACATCCAAACTCTATCAGCTATCCTCCTGGGTTTTCGTGCTCCACAGGGCTTTCACCAGACTCCTGCTCCCCTCACACACTCTGTCACCAATGATATCTTTAGTACTTAGCTGTCCATTCCTTGTTTTGGTCTTTTCCTATAGGAGGAACATGCCCTGGGCATGTCTAGTTCACCCTCTTGACTTAGCTTCCACATTACCTGCATGCAAACGTTTACTTCATTTCTAAGGATATTGCCTCTTCTGCACTGCTGCTCTTCAGATCGATACTCTTGGTCCTCTGGACCCAGTATCCTTTGATGTACCCTTGAGGCAGAATCACAGCATGGGAGAGTAGGGAAGGTCTGTAACAGGACAGATTGTGAAAAATATATCTCACACATATGATGGAGGCAGACAGATTGGTTACCACCCAGACTGCTGAGCTGGTGCTATGGATGCCCTCCAGTAATAGCAGAGACCAACATGGCATAGCAGACAATGCCAATCTTGGAGAAGAGAAACAAACACTTTCTTAATTTCTTATTCTACAAGATTCTACAGATTCACTAGCCCTTAGATCATCCATTTCTCCAAGGAGCCATGGTTATTTTTTGTAGACTTGTATTTAGACGTATGAGTTGAATTGTGTCTTCTGCCTCACCCTACTCTCCCAAATTTATATGTTAATGTCCTATCCTCTAGTATACCAGAATGTGGCCTTATTTGGCATTGGTGGCATTACAGATGTAGTTACTTAAGTTAAGATGAATTCATACTGGGGAGAGCCCCTAATCCAATCAATGTGACTGGTAACTTTATAAAAAGGGGAAATTTGGACAGAAATGTGCACATAGGGAGAATGCCATGTGAACATGAAAGCAGAGATTGGGATAATGCTTCTACTAGCCAAGGAATACCATAGATATCCTGCAAATCACTGAAAGCTAGGTGAGAGACATGGAAATGATTCTTCCTCAAAGCCCTTAAAAGTAATCAACCCTGCTTACACCTTGATCTTGGACTTCCAGCCTCTAGAACTGTGAGGCAATGAATTCCTGTTATTTTAGCCACTCTGTTTGTGGTACTTTGTTATGGCAGATGATCTTGGTCTGATGAGTTTACTTAGATCGATGAGCTTTTTATTCTTGGTTCTGTGAGAGCTCTAGGTACTGTTCCCTCTTATCCTTTCATGTGGTTCTATTCCCAGTCTCAGATAGTTTCTTGGCATATATGGTTATTACTCAGCTGAAGACTAGGAGAGGACCCTCCTTTTGAGAAGAACTTCTAAAGATCTCTGGAGTTGTATCTCAGTACAGTTCTTTCCTTCTCATACTCTGCCCTGAAAATTCTAGCCATCTTGGCTTCCCCAGAATCCCAGCTCCATCTTCTCAAGTCTGAAAGAGTGCTGGACTTTGCCCTGAACACAAGGTTCCTCCTTTTGTGACATTCCCTAGAAATTATCTCCAGCCCAGTAATCTGGGCAATCCTAAAACTCCTCTCATTTATTTATCTTCTAGGAATCACCAACCTATTACTAATCTTTTTAAACTGTTGTTTCACATATTTTATTTTAAGATTTTTTGTTTTTCATTAACCAGAAGATAAATATGGTTCTCCATTTTGGCCATACTGAAAATCAATAGTCACATTTGATCCACCTTGATTTTACCCACAGCATCCTTCCCACCCCTGTTCTTCAGAAGAAGTTCTAGACTTGGAATCATTTCTTCGTTGTTGATGTATTAATCAGCGCTGCTGCGCTCCCAGTGCCACACTCTCCCAAGTGCGCCATGGGCTCGGCCCACCACTTTTAAAGATATTGCTCTACTTTCTTCAGGCTTACATTGTTTCTGATGAGAAATATGCTGTAATCTTTATCTGCCCATAATGTGTCTCTGTACATTATGTGCTTTTTCCTCTGCTTTTACGATTTTCTCCTTATTACTGGCTTTAAGCAATTTGATTATGGTATGCCTTGGTGTGTTTTTCCTCTTTTTTTTCTGGTATGTTTTGAGCTTTTGTAGGATTTCAACAAATTTGGAAACATTTTATCCATTTTTTAAAATAGTTTTTTTCTGTATTCTTCTCTCCTATTCCAGGTACTCCAATTTTAAGTATATGAGTCCACTTGACATTGTTCATTGCTGTGTCTTCAAGTTCACTAATATTTTCTTTTGCAGTGCCTATTCTGCCATTAATACCATCTAAAATATTTTCTTTTCATCTTAGACAGTTTAGTTTTCATTTCTAGAAGCTTGATTTGGGTCTTTTTATAGCTTTTGAACATAGAATAACTGTTTTAATCTCCTTGTCTATTAATTCTATTATCTGTGTAATTTCTGGGTTGGTTTTGATTTGTTATCACCCCCACCCCCATTATTGGTCTTATTTTTCTTCTTTTTTGTATGCCTCATAGTTTTTGACTGGATGCTAGACATTGTGAATTTAATTTGTCATATGCTGGATGTTTTCTTAATTCCTATAAATATTCTTGCATTTTGTTTTGGGATGTTATTAAGTTACTTGGAGACAGTAACACAGTCTCATTTTAAAGTCTGGTTAAGTGAAATCAGACCAGTGTGCAGTCTTGTTCTAATTTTCCCCTACTATCTGAGGCAAAATCCTTCTGAGTATTCTACCTACTGTCCTATCAGTGATCAGGTTTCTATTTTAGCTTGTGGGAACAGTGTTTATTCTTGGTTCTGTGAGAGCTCTAGGTACTGTTCCCTCTTATCCTTTCATGTGGTTCTATTCCCAGTCTCAGATAGTTTCTTGGCATATATGGTTATTACTCAGCTGAAGACTAGGAGAGGACCCTCCTTTTGAGAAGAACTTCTAAAGATCTCTGGAGTTGTATCTCAGTACAGTTCTTTCCTTCTCATACTCTGCCCTGAAAATTCTAGCCATCTTGGCTTCCCCAGAATCCCAGCTCCATCTTCTCAAGTCTGAAAGAGTGCTGGACTTTGCCCTGAACACAAGGTTCCTCCTTTTGTGACATTCCCTAGAAATTATCTCCAGCCCAGTAATCTGGGCAATCCTAAAACTCCTCTCATTTATTTATCTTCTAGGAATCACCAACCTATTACTAATCTTTTTAAACTGTTGTTTCACATATTTTATTTTAAGATTTTTTGTTTTTCATTAACCAGAAGATAAATATGGTTCTCCATTTTGGCCATACTGAAAATCAATAGTCACATTTGATCCACCTTGATTTTACCCACAGCATCCTTCCCACCCCTGTTCTTCAGAAGAAGTTCTAGACTTGGAATCATTTCTTCGTTGTTGATGTATTAATCTGTTTTGTGTTGCTGTAACAGAATACCTGCAACTGGGTGATTTATAAAGAAAACAAAATTTATTGCTTACAGTTTCTGAGGCTGGGAAGTCCAAAGTCCATCTGATGACAGCAACAGTGAACCAGGGGTCCCACATTACAAGATGGTGGAAGCAGAGACACGAGAGAGAGAGAGAGAGAGAGAGAGAGAGAGAGAGAGAGAGAGAGAGAGAGAGAGACGTTGCAAGATGGTGGAAGCAGAGACACCAGAGAGAGAGAGAGAGAGAGAGAGAGAGAGAGAGAGAGAGAGAGAGACACTCTCATCCCTCTTCTTATAAAGTCCTCATAACCACACCCCTGACCACCATTTTTAAGCCATTTACCACTACATGGCCCTACAGTCTAATCACCTCTTCAAGGCTCCACCTTGACAATTGCCATAATAGGTTTTCCCACCCTTTTTACAGTCACAGTGGGGGCTATGTTTCTAATACATAAAACTTGGGGGACACAATTCAAGCTTCAAGGAGTTTTGGGGGGACATAATTCAATCCACTACTGTTGGCATGGTTTGAATGTGTCCCCCAAAGTTTCTGTGCTGGAGGCTTAATCCACAATGCAACAGTGTTGAGAGGTGGGACCTCTAAGAGGTGATTAGGTCATGAATGGATTAATGTCATTATTGTGGGAGTAGGTTAGTTATTACAAGAGTGGGCTTGTTATAAAAATGAGTTTGGTTCTCTCTTCCGCTCTTGCTTTTTACCCTCTTTTGCTCTTTTACTTTCTGGAATGGGATGATGCAGCACCAAGGTCCTCTCTAGATGCTGGCACCATGCTCTTGGACTTCCCAGCCTACAGAACTGTGAGCCAAATAAATTTCTGTTCACTATAAACTACCCAGTCTGTAATATTGTGTTATAGCAACAGAAAACAGACTAAGTTGTGGTAGCCAGACTCCAAAATAACCCCCAGTGATCTCTGCCTTCTGATAGCCACACTTTTGTGCAGTCTTCTCCTACACTGTACTTTGTTTGGTGAGTGTGACCAATAGCATATGGCAGAAGGGGTGGTAATCTTACTTCTGAGGTTAAGTTAAAAAACTGCAGCTCTCATTTTGGATGTTTTGCTGCTTTCCCCCCTCCACCTCCCAGATGACTTAGTCTGAAGTAAGCCATGTTGTGAGCACCTCTATCAGAGGCCCATGTTGTGACACATTGAAGCCTCCTGCTAACAGCCCATAAGTGAGATTGAAGGCACAGTCAAACCTTGAGATGATTGTGGCCCTCTTAATTTTCGGAGACAAAATTTAATTTTCAACCTCATGAGAGACCCTGAGCTGTAACTTCTCATCTAACCAGATTCATGGCCCTCACAAATTCTTTGAGATAAGTAATGTTTGGTGTTTTAAGATGCTGTTGGGGTAATTAGTTACACGGCAACAGAAAACTAATACATTGATCCAACCTGCAGATATTGATCTGTGCAGGTTGTTGGATGTTCACCATGCCTACAGGATGAAGTCTGGTCTCCTGTACATGGCACACAGAATTGTTTATTATCTCTCTCCTATCACTTCAACTTCTCATTTTACTACGATATATCATCAAAGCTCTGTTTTACTCACCATAACTTGCTGGCATTCCTCAAATATCCAACCACAGAACTGTGAGCCAAATAAATTTCTGTTCACTATAAACTACCCAGTCTGTAATATTGTGTTATAGCAACAGAACACAGACTAAGTTGTGGTAGCCAGACTCCAAAATAACCCCCAGTGATCTCTGCCTTCTGATAGCCACACTTTTGTGCAGTCTTCTCCTACACTGTACTTTGTTTGGTGAGTGTGACCAATAGCATATGGCAGAAGGGGTGGTAATCTTACTTCTGAGGTTAAGTTAAAAAACTGCAGCTCTCATTTTGGATGTTTTGCTGCTTTCCCCCCTCCACCTCCCAGATGACTTAGTCTGAAGTAAGCCATGTTGTGAGCACTTCTATCAGAGGCCCATGTTGTGACACATTGAAGCCTCCTGCTAACAGCTCATAAGTGAGATTGAAGGCACAGTCAAACCTTGAGATGATTGTGGCCTTGGGAGACATCTTAATTTTCAACCTCATGAGAGACCCTGAGCTGTAACTTCTCATCTAACCAGATTCATGGC
>NW_007735162.1:33004-34038 GCF_000696425.1 Galeopterus variegatus | reverse complement strand
GATATATCATCAAAGCTCTGTTTTACTCACCATAACTTGCTGGCATTCCTCAAATATCCAACCAATTTTTGTCTTTGCATATGTTCTCCCCTCAGTCTTTATTCTTTTGTTTATTTGCTGAATGCCTGCACATCCTTTAAGACCCAGATCAACATTTCATCATTTTTGACCTTGTCAGGATGATTTGAATCTTTTCCCATTGCTTAGGATTCCCATTTCAAGCCAGCTGCTAAGCCCTGTGGTCTGCTTAACACTCTTCATATTTCAAAACAAATTATTTCAAAGGTTACTTCCTTCATGAAATTTATTCCCTAGCCAATGTAGAATTAAAGCCTCATTGCTGCAGATACTCACTATATTCTGTATGTATCCTATCAAAGCAGGTGTGGCATAATTTATTTTTGCTTATTTGTTTTTGCTAGTTTTATGGTTCTATTTATTAGACTTTATTTATTTTTATTTTTTGTTGATTACGCATATTCATGGCGTACAGAGCTGACCATCACCACCTGTGCTCAAGATGTGATGATCAGATCAATACTATCAGCATGGCCATTACCACAAATTGCAATTATTCTCTGTGTGCCCCACCCAACCTCTCCCCAACCTCCCTCCCTCTATCTCCTTTTCCCCTGGCAATCCTAGGTATTTTCTCTCCCTGTGCAAGTCCAATGTACCACTGTGACCTTTCTTTCCTCACTTCCTTCTCACTTAACTCCCACTTATGAGTGAGGACATGGAGTATTTTTCCCTCTGTATGTGGCTTATTTCACTTAACATAATTTTCTCTAAGCTAATCCATGTTGCTGTAAATGGCAGAATTTCATTGGGTTTTTTTTTTATGTCTGAGTAGTATTCCATAGTGTATATATACCATATTTTCCTTATCCAGTCATCTGTTGATGGACATTTAGGTTGGTTCCATACCTTGGATGTTGTAAATATGGCTGTGATGAACATGGGAGTGCAGGTGTCCCTTCAACAGGATGATTTCCATTCCTTTGAGTATACACCTATTAGTGGGATTGATGATA
>NW_007735162.1:31531-32241 GCF_000696425.1 Galeopterus variegatus | reverse complement strand
TTTCAGTCTGTTAACTGTTTCCTTTGATGTGCAGAAGATTTTTGGTTTGATATAATCCCATTTATTTATTTTTTCTTTTGTTGCTTGTGCTTTTGGGCTCTTATTCATAGTCGTTGTCCAGTCCTACTTCCTGAGTGTTTCTCCTATGTTTTCTGTTAATAGTTTTATAGCATCAGGTCTTATACTTAAGTCTTTAATCCATTTTAAGTTGATTTTAGTATATGGTGAGAGGTGCAGGTCTAGTTTCATCCTTCTGCATATGGATATCCAATTTTCCCAGCACCATTTCTTGAAGAGGCAGTCTTTTCCCCAATGTATGTTCTTGGTACCTTTGTCAAAGATCAGTTGGCTGTAAGTTTGTGGGTTGATTTCTGGGTTCTCTATAAAAAGACACAAAATGGTGAAAAGATATACCATGANTGGTGCCTTTGTCAAAGATCAGTTGGCTGTAAGTTTGTGGGTTGATTTCTGGGTTCTCTATAAAAAGACACAAAATGGTGAAAAGATATACCATGCACTTGGATTGGAAGAATCAACATTGTGAAATGTCCATACTACCTAAAATGATCTACAGATTCAATGCAATCCCCATAAAATACTAATGACATTCTTCACAGAAATGGAAAAAACAATCCTAACATTCATATGTAACAACAAAAGACCCCAAATAGCAAAAGCAATCCTGAGAAGAAAAAAAAAAAAAAAGCCAG
>NW_007735162.1:30725-31323 GCF_000696425.1 Galeopterus variegatus | reverse complement strand
GGGGGAGAGGGAGGAGGGAGGGAGGTTTCGGTGATGGGACATAATAATCAACTACTTTGTACATTGACAAAATAAAAATTTATAAAAAAAATGAGAAAAAACAAACAAACAAACAAAAAACATCATATTCTTTGTTTATAGTAGATATAATGTGCATGTGTTTAAAATCTTAGTAATTGTCCTCATATATACATTAATTATAATGCCATAGACTGATAAAAATGTATCTCTCACTATACTTTTGATTCTGACAAATTCTCCTTGTATTTATGTCAAGCTTTGTTTGATATGTATTTTTTTTTTTTTTGTCTTTTTCCGTGTCCGGCAACGGATCGCAACCCTCAGTGTTGNTGAAATAGAGTCCTGTTTCTCAGAAAGAAGGAAAAAACTACACTTGAAAAAATAGTTGACAGAAACTTTATGAGTCACAGTCTATGTACCATGTATTTGACTCTACAGAGTCCCTATGCTTCCACTTAGAGTCCATAAGTATTTAGGAAGTTGATAGAGGTAATAGTATAAAGAATTAAGAAAAGTTGGTGGCTAGCTTGACAGCAAGGGAAGAGATGGAAGCTTATTAAACTAGATACATAAGGCG
>NW_007735162.1:21050-29751 GCF_000696425.1 Galeopterus variegatus | reverse complement strand
TATGTGGCATCCGAACCCTCGGGCGGGAGCGCCGCCGTGCTTCCCAAGCGGCGCACTATCCAGTGCGCCACCGGGCCGGCCCTGTTTGATATGTTTTAATGCTATATTGTTTAGTGCATAATAGTTCAAGTCTTATACCTTTTTATAAAAATAAAATGACTATCTGCATACTATTTATGTATTGATTTTTATTTTTAGGCCTGGGACTCATACTTTTATATTAATTTGATTTTTAAAATATTAATATGATTATTGACTATATTAGGCAAATTACTGCATGTACTTAGTTGATAGAAGTTGAAATAGGATTGGCTTATGACAGTTAAGTTACAAAATACAGTAGTTCAAATCAATAATGCAAAATGCCATCTTAAAGAGAGAATGACTTTCTAGATATAACATCCTTACTTTTGTGTCCTTAATTTATATTCATGTTTTATTATTATGGAGTACTCTCAAATCAGAGTTTATGAAACAGTTACATGGCACAATAATTTGCTCTGAATAAAAGATGTTTTACTTTAGTAATGCCCCTTCTTAAGTATTTCTGTATTTTCCAGACCATTAGCTACTTCACTTAACAGCTTAGCAGAGAAGACTAGAGCTGAAATGTTAGAAAACAATTGATTCATTGGAAATGGAATCAAAGCATCTCTAAAATTACAATAGGATGGCTGGGCTGGTTAGCTCAGTTTGTTAGAGTGCAGGCTTGTGATACCAAGGTCAAGAGTTCAGTTCTCTGCGCTGGCCAGCTGCCCCCACAAATGTATGTACTATATGTGTGTAAAATATGTATATGTGTGTGTATATATATGTATATATATAATGAATATATTGGAAAAGATTATGTGATGGGCATATAATCCACTTATTACTTTTAGTGTGTCTCATGTTATATAGGACAAGGTACATTTGCACTTGATTTAATGATTCGGTTGATGCTTGATTTGGTGAATTTTGTTTAACCTGTAGTTCTGAACTTTATATGCTCATAAAAGTGTAATAGTAACTTGTATTACCTTATAGTAGTTCTTTAATGTTTTCTTAGACTTAAAATGTGTTTGATTTAAAGTGAATGGAATCATCTATTTTTTCTTATTGGCAATAATCTATGAATAGAAAATGATAGAAATATGTGTATTTCTCTACCATTGGCCAATAAATTTTATAAACACTTTTTGTCATGTTAGAAAAACTGTAATAATAATAAATAGTCATCTCTGTGTCCATAATGTTCTCCTACTTCTCAAAAAATACTTCTGTGAAATATTCCAATATTTTTAGTCATACTGTGTGGATCAGTTGTTTTTAAAAACCCATGTTAAGAATGGAAAGCCCTAAAGCTTTAGAAGAGATTTAAAAGATAGAAATTAATTCAGAGGTACAAATATATACAAATACTAGCAATATAGTAGTTCATAATCAGATTTTAACCACCTTCATTCTGAAATAGAGTCCTGTTTCTCAGAAAGAAGGAAAAAACTACACTTGAAAAAATAGTTGACACAAACTTTATGAGTCACAGTCTATGTACCATGTATTTGACTCTACAGAGTCCCTATGCTTCCACTTAGAGTCTGTTTCTACTTTAGACAAAGCACTAATAAGTATTTAGGAAGTTGATAGAGGTAATAGTATAAAGAATTAAGAAAAGATGGTGGCTAGCTTGACAGCAAGGGAAGAGATGGAAGCTTATTAAACTAGATACATAAGGCGCACCTGTTTGGGCTCTTCGGTGTAGGTCAGTGTCATTCCACTAAACGGTAGCATGCCAGCTTACCTGTGGCCTTCATCCTTTTGGAGCCTGGTCAGGTGGAAACAAACTGGGGTTTAGTGACTAAGTAAATAGAGATGAGTCAACAGATTCTGTTAACAGCAGAACTGTCCTAAATCTTTGTTCAGGCTTCAGACTAAATCATAACTTAGAGTTTGTAAATTTGGACAAATTTAAGGGCTAAAATAAAATAGCAGAAAACATACATATTTTTATATTTCTAGCTATAGGAGGAACAGAGAATTTAATTTTTCTATCTAATTTTTTTTATTTATTATTTTTTTCTGTTGATCCTCTTTTTCTTTTCTTTTTTTAAAGTTTATTTATTTATTAATATTATTATTTTTTTACATTCTAAGATGTTGATGCAGAGCAGTTGGGGGGAGGGTAAAGGATATAGGGTGGGAGAAGGAGGAAGATGGGGCATGGTTGAGGCCCATGGCACTGCCCTCATTCCTCCAGGGGAGACCAGGGGGCTTCCAGGGGTGGCTTGGTCATCACTGGGATGGTTATGCGGATTGGGGGGGGCATGCCCGAGGTCCTTGGTCCTCCCCTCTCCCTGGCTTGGGACCCAGGGGGCTTCTGGTCCTGCTAGGTGTTATAGCTGTTCTTTGGTGATGTGAGACCTTTACTAGTTAATATCAAACTTTGTCTCTGATTTGTGGTTATTTTGTTTTTTCTTTTAGTTCTGTGTTGGATTATTTGCTGTTCCCACCACTCAAACTCTGCACTGGAACCAATCTGTTGTCCTTTGCTTACTTCTAAAATGGGGGAACTTCCTGTGGGGACCAGCACTTGAGCCCTGTAACTGAGCTAAATTGCTGCTTTGCTGCTGATTCCCTGGGGAAGGCTTTTTGTGCAGCTCAGCTCAGGTTTTAATTGTTGACCTTGCATGTACTTCTGGGTCTTGTCAGGTCTGGTACACCTGCTTTGCTGCTGATTCCCTGGGGAAGGCTTTTTGTGCAGCTCAGGTTTTAATTGTTGACCTTGCATGTACTTCTGGGTCTTGTGAGGTCTGGTACATCTCGGTTGTGTGAAAAATCTGGTCTGGTCCTGAGACACTTCAGCAAACTGCACCCTCCGCAGATCTGTATTCCTAACCAGTCTCCACTGAGTCGTCCTGTGCTGACTGGGGGTCAGATCAGCTGTCCATGCTGTGCCCCATTGTTACCCTGGTGGCCTGACTACCCCCCTGCCTGCACTCCAAACACTTCCCATGGGATGGGCCATGCCCTGGTCCCTTGTGATGACTCACCGGCCTCTGAGCAGCTCCTTTTTTCAGTTATTGTGGGTCCTTGCTCCTATATGGGTCCATGGGAACCCTGTTAGTGGTATTGCTGGCCTGGGGGGCCACCAAGGCCCTCTTCTCCCCTGCCGCCTCCAAGCAACTTCATACAAAGGGGCACAGCTGTGGTTTTTGCCAGCTCTTGCTCCACGTGTTCACCAGCCACAGCCTTGAAGCAGCCGGGGCTGAAAATGGTGGAAGTGATCCTTTCCTTCTCTCATTGTGGCTTCTCCTGCCTTCATGAACTTCGTAGGTCTCTCCTCCTCTTTCCCTGAGCTCTAGAGGCCCGGTTGGCTGTTGTTGCTTTTTAATAGTTGTAAATTGATTTGTGGGGGAGAGTGACACTGGGGACTGTCTATTCTGCCATCTTGTCTGGAAGCCCTAAATTTATTTAAAAATGTATTTCATAGTATATTTCTGTCTTCTATTTTGATTTAAACATTTTTTATTTTAAGCAATGCGAACATCTTAGTATATTTTCTTTAACCACTGGATATGGAACACTATAAACATTTAATTTTGTTCTTAAAACCTGGAGTGACTAGATTTTCAAAATTAAAGAATAAAATCTTAAATTTTAAGATACACTTTTAGCATAATAAGAATACTTTAAAATTGTGTTACTATTTTGTGATTGCCAACAGCATAGAGTGACTTTTTAATACATTTTGTTAATAAAATAAAGAAATTCTCTTATCTAATATCTTATTTCAGTTTATTACAGAATGTAAACAAGCAAGAATTGTAGGTCTTGCAACACACACATACACTTTAAAATTAAAACCCTGCATACTTTCAGATTGCATTGTGTTGCATTGGCATGTTTTCCCCAGCAATTAATAGCACCCAGCTCTTACTAAGAGTTCAATAAAGATTTGTTAATTGATTTAGTTTTTATTCTTGAAAGCATTTGTTCAGTGGGATAGGTAAATATTTGAATAGATTGAAGTATTATTTTAAATTTAGAAAGGTGGAGTGGGATGATTTGAGGTCATCTAGTTCAGGTGCCATGAGTTTGTTATTGATTTGAGAAATTTTAGACTTTGTATGACAATTTTCGTGACCTAAAAAAGTAAATTTCCTCCAAATGTGATCATAGTTAGATTGAGTTACATAACTGAAATAAAATACTACTTTATGTGGACAGACTCCCTTCTAACCTTTTTAAAACATTTCTTTTTTTTTTTCTTTACAAACATCAACCCAATTGTTAAATCAAGTGCAAATGCACTTTGTCCTATATGACAGCTTGGTATTATGTTCCCACAAACACTTTTACAGATATTTTTTGAAATCCAAGGAGCTAAGAGGTAATATTGTTAATATTTAGTTTGAACATTTTCCCTGAACAAGTAAAATTCATTTCATTTTCCTGTGCATATCATGATTATTCTGAGCTCAGCCTGCCTACTAATTGAGTTACTTATTTAAATGGTAAAATGGCTTCTTAATAACTTCTTTAATTATTTAGCTATTTAACAGAGCTCAATCTTCTTGTTTGGAATAGTGACATTAAAACTGTTAGCACATGATCCTAAGTGTTGGCATTATTTCTAGTTAATGATTATAACCCAGAATCTCTAGTAATGCTTTGATATTTGTACTTCACTTGTTTTCTTTGCCTTTGGGTTTCCTCAGTTCAAAATTCAGAGCCTTGACATGTTGACATAGGCTATCTTTAGCCACTGAAAGCACAGCTTAACCCCAGACTCATTTATTTTGAATTAGGCAAGTTTGGCACCATCCCTGCATAGATGAATGGCTTTTGTTGAAATTGTACTGGGCTCTGCTCAATAGGAAACAGCTCCCTCCAACCCTGGCACTGAACAAACACTGTCACTTTTATTGCCAATCATTAATGGTTAGACATGAAGCTCGCTGTCCTCTTGATGTTACCCTAGCGATTACATATTCATTTATTACGTATGCTGTAACAAATAGGCTCTGTGTCTGGTCTACTTGTGATCATTTCCAGATAACAATCTGCAGCCAGATTGTTCCTGAACTCTGACCCTATGATATTGCTTGTTTAGTGTCATCTTGTTTGTTAATTCATTCTATGATTACACAGCTCTTATGCCTAATACATTTTCATCACACCCTGTAGCAAATTTTCATTATCCTTGTAGCCCAGAGCTCATGTATCTACTTTGGCAGAGTCAGCTTGATAGTGACTACATCAGCATCTAGCAATAAAATAACAAGGTTTTTCTAGCAATACAGTAAAAAGGTTTTTAAATAGGATGGGGGAAGGAAATCTTGGGCTATATTCTTAGTTTTTTTTTACATACTAGAGACTTGGCAAGGGGAGAAGCTATGCACACTAAATCTGTTCACAGTCAAGTGTTTTTAGAATCTTGGAATTTTCATTTTTGGAGTTCTTCAAACTGAGGAGCCATTAGAAAGCTGATAAAACAGATTGCCTGAAAGAGAGTCAATATAAAAATAGTCTGCAAGAATGAATGCCACCATCTGTGTTGTCTTATCTAGAAATTGTATCCCTGTGTCAGATTGACTTTCAAATTAATATGCTTATGAATATTAATTGATGGGAATAAATTAGAAAAAGTATAAAAGTATGTGTGAATATTATGTATATACATATATACATATGTATATACATAATATATAATATATAATATATATGTATATATACATATATATATCCTCTTCAAATTATTCCAAAAAATTGAAACAGAGGCCACTCTCCCAAACTCATTCTATGAGGCCAGCATCACGTTGATACCTATACCAGACAAAGACATAAAAAAAAAGAATACTATAGACCAATATCTCTGATGAACATAGATTCAAAAATCCCCAATAAAATACTAGTAATCAGAATACAGCAGCACATCAAAAAGATTATATACCATGACCAAGTGGGATTCATCCCAGGGATATAGGAATGGTTCAACATATGGAAGTCAATAAATGTGATACACCACATCAACAAAATCAAGGACAAAAACCAAATGATTATCTCAATAGATGCAGAAAAAGCATTCGACAGAATTCAACATTGCTTCACGATAAAGACTCTCAGCAAATGAGGTATAGAAGGAAACTATCTCAACACAATAAAAGCCATCTATTACAAGCCTTCTGCCAATATCATCCTGGATGGGGAAAAACTGAAAGCTTTTCCCTTAGGAACAGGAGCAAGATAAGGATGCCCACTCTCACCAGTTTTATTTAACATAGTACTGGAAGTACTAGCCAGAGCAATCAGGCAAGAGAAAGAAATAAAGGGCATCCATACTGGAGAAGGTAAAGTCAAACTGTCCTGATTTGCAGATGACAAGATCCTATATATGCAAAAACCTAAAGACTCTATCAAAAAACTCTTAGAGCTAATTAATATACATATGTATTTTAACATACACAGTTTTGGATGAAAAAATTTTAATTGGCAGATAAATTCAATTTGCAGGTTCCTTTTGAAATACGTATTAGTCAAAGTACATATAAGAGTTTAAAATATTTTCTTCTATGATAGCAGTTTTGTAAGTCAGAGGTCAATGATGGAGACACATATCAATCATAGCATCCTTGGAGATTCAAAAACGCACTTAGAAATGCATTTACTTCTGGATAATGTATGAATGTATGAACACAATATACAGCTACCATCTATTGGGATGCTAGCTGATCCTAGAGTAAAGAGGGTACATAGTGGGAGAAAGTGTCTATTAGACAAAGAAGAAAAAGTAAGGCTGATGTAACATAAGAGAAAAAGTTTTACTTGACTAAAATAAGCTAACATTTGAAGGAAAACAAACAGATAAATATGATTATATTTGGCCCAAATTGCTGTTCTAGTAAAAGTAAGTCATATTTCACTTTAAAAATGCTCCTCTTTTTTGTTCTCTTTGTCTTGATTCATTGACATTGAAGCTCCACACCTGGAGAAAATCTCTTTGCAAACCTTATTCCATGAGTTTTTATGAGTTTTCCCATGTGTTTTTCTAATTAAAATGGTTTTCTTTAGCCTAATATTTGTAGGAGGGANCCCAATAAAATACTAGTAATCAGAATACAGCAGCACATCAAAAAGATTATATACCATGACCAAGTGGGATTCATCCCAGGGATATAGGAATGGTTCAACATAAGTAAGTCATATTTCACTTTAAAAATGCTCCTCTTTTTTGTTCTCTTTGTCTTGATTCATTGACATTGAAGCTCCACACCTGGAGAAAATCTCTTTGCAAACCTTATTCCATGAGTTTTTATGAGTTTTCCCATGTGTTTTTCTAATTAAAATGGTTTTCTTTAGCCTAATATTTGTAGGAGGGAAATATTTGAAAATGAAATTTGATAATCGCTTGGTCCTTTCTTCACATAGTTTCATTTCCTACATTGTGTAAAGTACTTTTAATTGGGCAATTTAGAAAAGATGGTTCTGAGAGCACTGAAATGGAGCAGTGACACTGGAACATCCTCAGAGTCTTCAGTTGTCTAGATGGAAGCAACCAAGTCAGATTAAAGGTTAACTTTTTCCTTTCTTTATCTTTCCATTTACTAATATGGGTTTAGTGCACAATTAGCTGACGCAGAACTAGTGTGGTATGTTGGAATCAATAGCTCTCTGTTGCGTGTCGATTCCATCATGCCAGGAAGGACCATCCATCCAAATGAAATATCCTCTTCTTGCATAGACTCCTTTGAAAAGGGGGACAAAACCCTTAGTTGCCTCCTAAAGAGGCAACACAGCAAACTCAACACACATTAGTGGGTAAATGACTCTTATCAAGTCACCTCTTAAGAATGGGTTTAGAGAGAAGGGGTGTACTGTGAAGCATGAAAACCCTGAGTTCTTGTAAGGCTGCAGGTAAGACAGCCAGAGTGGGAAAAGGGCTAAAAGGGAGCCTGCGATATCCTGAGAGCATTTCCATAAAAATGCTTATTCATATTCAAATATAGCAATTTCTATTATTTATTCTCTAATCAGAAAAACAACTGAAAAAATCACACTATGTAGGTTGGTGTGTGTGTGTGTGTGTGTGTGTGTGTGTGTGCATATATGTGTTTGTGATCTGAGTAAATGTCTCTGTGTAAACAAGTTAAGAAAATGCTTCTCCAGAACGAATTGTACCTCTTGTTGTAAAGTTGGCACATATGACATAACAGGTAAGGCAAGCCCTTTGAGAATCTAAAACGCCATCTCTGAACCTGTAATTCAACCCAGGGAGCTGGGACCTGGTTCCTCATCTCCATGCACCTGGAAACTGCAGAATGATACCAGTGGTAGGAAAGAAATATCGCTCATCTCCTGAAAGAGCATGCTCGGGTCGGCAGAAGAGCCTCAGGCTGCACCCATGGCAGAAGCTGGAGCACTAGCTAGACGCTGGTCGTTGGCCTACCTGAAGGAGTATCTTCCAGCTGCTGCGTTCTTCCTGAACCATCTCACACCTCGTGTTCATCTTGACATCTGTGGTCACACTATGGCAGCAGTCTCCAGCCTGGCTGCCTATTAGAATCAGACAAGGAGTTTTTGGAAATGCTAATGCATGGGCCCCACCTTGGAACACTTGAATCAAGATTTCTGGTGGTTGGCCTGGACTTTGGGTCTTTTAAAAGTTCCCCAGTTAAGTTTAGTGTGTAGTAAGGTCAAAAAGCATTGACTTTCAAACTCTGGC
>NW_007735162.1:18243-20844 GCF_000696425.1 Galeopterus variegatus | reverse complement strand
CTGGGACCTGGTTCCTCATCTCCATGCACCTGGAAACTGCAGAATGATACCAGTGGTAGGAAAGAAATATCGCTCATCTCCTGAAAGAGCATGCTCGGGTCGGCAGAAGAGCCTCAGGCTGCACCCATGGCAGAAGCTGGAGCACTAGCTAGACGCTGGTCGTTGGCCTACCTGAAGGAGTATCTTCCAGCTGCTGCGTTCTTCCTGAACCATCTCACACCTCGTGTTCATCTTGACATCTGTGGTCACACTATGGCAGCAGTCTCCAGCCGGGCTGCCTATTAGAATCAGACAAGGAGTTTTTGGAAATGCTAATGCATGGGCCCCACCTTGGAACACTTGAATCAAGATTTCTGGTGCTTGGCCTGGACTTTGGGTCTTTTAAAAGTTCCCCAGTTAAGTTTAGTGTGTAGTAAGGTCAAAAAGCATTGACTTTCAAACTCTGGCAAGGTGTGTCTAACAGATCAGCCAGAAAAGAAAACGGGCAGCTTCTGTTCCTCAGTCCTACAAAACCCTTGCTCCCTTGGTCGAATTAGTCTCAGCACTCCATTTGGTCTAGGTAGACAGGTGATCTTCTGTGAATGGCCTTGTCTCCTCTTTGTAGACTCAAAGTAGTCTTGTGTTAAGGTTTGGAGATAGATTTCTGTGTTTTGTTTTTCTTTTTCTTTTAAAGTTACAACTTTTCTGTGTCTACATATTCAGAACATTTTGGCCCAGTTCAACTACAAATGTTAAACCACATAATGTTTTCAGTAGATGACTTCATAGACTGTAGCCTTCTTGTCCCCTGAGCCATTGACTATGTACTTATTGTCCATAGAGATGTCATAGCTAAGCACTGAGGAGTCTTTGTACTGGAATATACCAGCTCCATTGGGGGTCCGTCAAGCATCGAACAGGTTGTCTTTTCCAGTCCTCACAAACCATTTACCATAGTAAGCCAATTTCAGGGAGACATACAGTCTTGTGGAGGTGCAACTGGAACTTGTCTGGCTGGTTCACATGAAGAACCTCCATGGTGCTGCTCTCCATGCCCACGGCCAGCCACTCCCGGGTCGGACCGTACCCCAGGGAGAACATCTTTGAGGTGAAGTCGGGCTGCTTCAGCTGCCTCCCTTCCCACAGGTCCCAGGACCTGACTGTGTTGTCCAAACTGCCTGTCTAGAGGTTGGTGCCATCATTAGAAATGTCAATATATCTGGCTCCATCTGTGTGGCCCTGGAATTGCCTCATTGGTGTCTGGTTGTGCATGTTCCCCATGGTGATGCTGCCATCGCTGCAGCATGAGAGGCAGAAGTTGTGGCAGTTTTCATGAAAAAAAAAATTAATAGGTAACTGGTGATTAGTTGATCATTGGAAGGAAAGACCTATACATATAGCTTTTATATAAATATTTTACAAGGAAATTTACAAATAGGAGTTACAGAGGGAGTCACAATTTCATATTTTGGTTAATTAAAGATGGCTTATTTTAAATTTATTAAATACTAGCAGTATTAAAAGTGACTAGTTGCCATAAAAATAGGTATTTCGCTTTATAAATGTAATGTGCACACCGACCAATTTTTCTAAATGACATTATTATATGAAGGAATATGACATATATCCAGAAAAAAACTTGCTATCAGATTTATTTAAACTTTAAAATTCTTACCACTGGTTAAATGTCTTAAGAAAAAAAATGTTTAAAAATACATTTAATAAATCCTGAAATTTTAAAGATAATAAATATATGCCTACAGTGAAATCATCTATCCACAAGGAACTTCAAAAAATTCTTGGAAAAATAGAATTAAAAGATAATATCAATCTTTCCGTGAACTTTTTGAAGTACCCTTTATCTATTTATTTATATTAAATTTAAATATTTTATCAATATAAAATATTCACAAGGTGATATTTTACATAGGGCAATGAGGTAAAGTGGGCTGGGAATAACTTCCTTGCAATTGTAGGTAAAATAAAAACAAATTTAAAATGTGTCTAATGGTGAATGAATTCTTTATGGAGGTCCATAAGAGAGTATTCCTTCTTTATGGGATGCCTTATTATATCAGAACTGAATGCGAGGTGGGGAGTCTGTAAGTCTTTTGGTTCTTCCTGGCAAATAGAAGGAACGGCAAGGGGAAAGAAGATGGAAGGCAATTGGAGACCCATTTTCCACAGAATAATAGCAGGAGAGGGTCTAGAGGCTGCCCGCTGTTCCCTGCCACATGGCTCTCTTCACAATATGGCACTGTGCTTCTTCAAGGCCAGCAAGAGAGTCTTTCACAACTCTAATTTCTCCAACCTCTTTTAAGGACCCACTTGGTTAAATGGGGCTCACCAGGATAATTTCTCTTTATTAACTCAATGTCAAATGATTAGGACCTCATTTTTTCTGCAAAATTCTTCTGCCATATAACATAACATAATCATGGGAGAACTGTCCCATCATATTCACAAATCCCTCTCACACTCATGAAGAGGGGGATTGCACAGGTGTGTATAACAGGGGGCGGGGGCAGGACTCAGGGAATCTTAGAATTCTGCCAACCACCGTAGGAAAAGGTTTGATTGGTATTTTATGTTGAAAAATGAAATATAAATGAGAAAGTAGTT
>NW_007735162.1:16675-17542 GCF_000696425.1 Galeopterus variegatus | reverse complement strand
GTAGGAAAAGGTTTGATTGGTATTTTATGTTGAAAAATGAAATATAAATGAGAAAGTAGTTATAACTGTTATTTCACAATTTATTTTAATTTTATCTATCAGCTCATTCTTGATGAAAAACAAAAAATCAGTTAGTTGTTTTAACTTATCTTTTCTGATAAAATGTTCTGTTCTCATAACATCCTTACTTCTTAAATATTATTATTCATGTAAAAATGTTTGAGGACTTCATCAATTTTCCTAAGGACTAAGTTTCTCAGTGGATATATACATCTGATTAATAGGTGTGATTAACCACAAAAATTATTTCTAGAATCATCAGGCATAGGGTTATGTAGAAAGGAGTATTTGTACTTAAGTCATCAATTAATGAGGAAATAGAAGTGGTCAATTAATGAAGGAATATTTTCATATTTTGATGAATTTCCTGTCCTCTGCAGTTGTGAAGACTCAGATAATGATTACTACAGTAAAGATTTTTCCTTATGTTGTTTTGTAATTTTATTTTGCTCTCTTAAATCATGTTTTCTGAAGTTATTGAATATTTTTCCAAAAGATGATTTTAATACCTTTATAATATTTTGTCATATAAATGTATCTCTCTTATGAGATCAGATAATATTTTCTGTCATATAAATGTATCTCTCTTATGAGATCAGATATTATTTGTACTTTTAATTGTTTTATGATTTTATCTTTAACTTGAATCTTTCTAATAATGTGTTTGAGACTGAGATAACCATCTGCCTTTACTTTATTTTATTTTATTTTTTTATTTTGTCAATATACACTGTATATGATTATTATGGCCCATCACCGACACCTCCCTCCCTCCTCCCTCTCTCCCCTCCCCCCCAAGAATGTCCT
>NW_007735162.1:14802-15675 GCF_000696425.1 Galeopterus variegatus | reverse complement strand
TCCGTTTGCTTGTTGTAACAACTTCATGAAAGTATAGTTGTTATATCTTCTTCCCCAGCCCCCCCGAGTTTTTTTTTTGTGTGTGTATGTGGGTGAATTAATTTGTTTGTTTTTTTTTTTTAGCTCCCNTATCAATATAAAATATTCACAAGGTGATATTTTACATAGGGCAATGAGGTAAAGTGGGCTGCGAATAACTTCCTTGCAATTGTAGGTAAAATAAAAACAAATTTGAAATGTGCCTAATGGTTAATGAATTCTTTATGGAGGTCCATAAGGGTGTATTCCTTCTCTATGGGATGCCTTATTATATCAGAACTGAATGCGAGGTGGGAAGTCTGTAAGTCTTTTGGTTCTTCCTGGCAAATAGAAGGAACGGCAAGGGGAAAGAAGATGGAAGGCAATTGGAGACCCATTTTCCATAGAATAATAGCAGGAGAGGGGGCCATTCTCAGTTTCTAGAGGCTGCCCGCTGTTCCCTGCCACATGGCTCTCTTCACAATATGGCACTGTGCTTCTTCAAGGCCAGCAAGAGAGTCTTTCACAACTCTAATTTCTCCAACCTCTTTTAAGGACCCACTTGGTTAAATGGGGCTCACCAGGATAATTTCTTTTTATTAACTCAATGTCAAATGATTAGGACCTCATTTTTTCTGCAAAATTCTTCTGCCATATAACATAACATAATCATGGGAGAACTATCCCATCATATTCACAAATCCCTCTCACACTCATGAAGAGGGGATTGCACAGGTGTGTATAACAGGGGGCGGGGGCAGGACTCAGGGAATCTTAGAATTCTGCCAACCACAGTAGGAAAAGGTTTGATTGGTATTTTATGTTGAAAAATGAAATATAAATGAGAAAGTAGTT
>NW_007735162.1:7722-14302 GCF_000696425.1 Galeopterus variegatus | reverse complement strand
ACTTCTTAAATATTATTATTCATGTAAAAATGTTTGAGGACTTCATCAATTTTCCTAAGGAATAAGTTTCTCAGTGGATATATACATCTGATTAATAGGTGTGATTAACCACAAAAATTATTTCTAGAATCATCAGGCATAGGGTTATGTAGAAAGGGTATTTGTACTTAAGTCATCAATTAATGAGGAAATAGAAGTGGTCAATTAATGAAGGAATATTTTCATATTTTGATGAATTTCCTGTCCTCGGCAGTTGTGAAGACTCAGATAATGATTACTGCAGTAAAGATTTTTCCTTATGTTGTTTTGTAATTTTATTTTGCTCTCTTAAATCATGTTTTCCGGTCAGAGGCTGATTTCCTCACCTCACGAGCCTCTCTGCAGAGCTGATCATAGCACGGCCACTGACCTCCTCCAGAGCAAGAGACCTGAGACAGGAAAAACAACCAAGATCTGCCTTTACTTTTTCCAATGAATAGTATTTGTTGATTTTCTTTACCAATTTGTGTGGCCATATTTTCATGTCCAAAAATTTTATGTATGCTATAAAATAGACTAGATTTTGTATTATTTTATGTGTTTCATTAGTTTGGCTGTCAGTTCTTATTACAGAACTATGCTATTGATTGTTGAATCATTTTATAATGCATTTTAAGTCTGGAAGAACTCCATCCACCGTGCTCTTCTTTTAAAAAAATTTCTTAGCTATTTATACTTATTCAGCCTTTCAAAGAGCTTTAGAATTCATTTATCCAGTTGTAAAATAATTTCTGCTAATGTTTATACTATAATTGAGGTAAATCTGTAAACTAATTTAGGAAGAGTTTACATCTTAGAGTAGTAAGTGTATCTATTCAGGAACATGGCCCCTCTGTGTGTAAAAGCATTTTAAATTCTTTGGTAAAATTTGGTTGTTTTCCTCATAACAGAGGTGCAAAATTTTTTGTTACTTTTGTTACCATCTACCTTTCCCTTCCTTCCTTCCTCCCTTCTTTCCTGCACCTGGGGTCACACTGGCATCATGGTCTGACAGCTCTCCCAGCCTCCCCTGCTCCCTCCCTATGTTCTCGTACAGATAGTTCCCCTAGTAAATTCTTACACGTTTAATCCTGTCTTGGCATGTACTTCTTGAAGTATCCAGACTAACACAGATGAGTTAATACTTGTAATACTGTTAAAACAGGTCTTGTGCTCCCACCCACCACCCACATATATCTACTTTAAATGGGCACATGACAGTCCATCTGTAGATACATTTCCATATGAGTGTATATCTAGGTAGTTTACAATTTCTGGTCATGTGCATTCAGTTGTTTTTTTTTTCTTTCCCCCTCCATATTTAGGATTCTTTCTTAAGAATGAATAACCAGGGTTGGGTTTACCGAGGGAAAGACTAAGAACATTTTTTAAGATTCTTTTTTTTAAATTGTTTTTTTGTTGCTTATTTAATTTATTTTTTTCTTAGTATATTTTTTATTGGTTATTAATATTCATGAGATACAAAGCTGATTGTCACCACTTGTGCCCAAGATGTTATGGCAAGATCCATACTGGCAGCATGCCCATTACTACAAATTGCTATTATACCGTGTATCCCCCACCCAATTATGCCCAACCTCCCTACCCAAACCTCTTTTCCCCACTCCACTTTGTAACCCTAGGTATGTTCTCTCGGTCTGCAAATCCAACACATCACTCTGGTCTTTCTTTCCTTTCAACTTTCTTTCTTAGCTCCCACTTATGAGTGAGAGCATATGGTATTTAACCCTCTGTACTTTGCTTGTTTCACTCAACATAAATTTCTCCAAGCTCATCCATGTAGTTGCAAATGGGAGAATTTCATTCTTTCTTATGGCAGAGTAGTATTCCATGGTGTATATATATCACATTTTCCTTATCCATTCGTCCATTGATGGACATTTAGGTTATGGGACTCAAGTCCCACATCTTGGCTGTTGTAAACAGAGCTGTGATGAGCATGAGAGTGCAGATATGTCCCTTCAACAAGATAATTTCCATTCCTTTGGGTATATACCCAGAAGTGGAATTGCTGGATCATACAGAAGATCAATATGTAGTTGTTTGAGAAGGCTGCATACTGTTTTCCATAGTGGTTATATGAATTTACAGTCCCGCCAACAGTGTAGGAGCATTCCCTTCTCTTCACACCCTCATCAGCATTTGTAATTCTCTGTCTTTTTGATTATAGTCAGTCTAACTGGGGTAAGGTGATATCTCAGTGTGGTTTTAATTTGCATTTCACTGATGACTAGTGATGTTGAGCATTTTTTCGTTTACCTGTTGGCCATTTGTATGTCTTCCTTTGAAAAATGTCTATTCAGCTCCTTTGCCCATTTTCTGATTGGGTTGTTATAGTTTTTTACTGTGTAATTGCTTGAGTTCCTTGTATATTATGGATATTAATCTTTTGTCAGATGCATAGCTAGCAAAATTTTTCTCACACTCTGTAGGCTGTCATTTCACTCTGTTGATTGTTTCCTTTGCTTACAGAAGCTTTTTAGTTTGATATAGTCCCATTTGTTTATTTTTTCTTTAGTTGCCTGTGCTTTTGGACTCATGTTCATAAAGTCTGTGCCCAGACCTAGTTCCTGAAGTGTTTCACCTATATTCTCCCTTAGTCATTTTATAGTTTCAGGTCTTATACTTAAGTCTATAATCCATATTGAGTCTATTTTAGCATATGGTATTCTCAAGAGATACATGTCTTGTTTCATTCTTCTGCATATGGATATCCAATTTTCCCATCACCACTTATTGAAGAGGCAGTCTTTTCCCCAATGTAGGTTTTTGTTGCCTTTGTCAAATATCAGATGGCTGTAAGCCTGAGGGGTGATTTCTGGGTTCTGTATTCTGCTCCACTGATCCAAGTGTCTATTTTTATGCCAGTACCATGCTGTTTTGGCTAGTATAGCTTTGTAGTATAATTTGAAGTCAAGTAGTGTTATACCCCTGGCTTTATTTTTTTTGCTCAGGATTGCTTTGGCTCTTCGGGTCTTTTGTTGTTCCATATCAATGTCGAGATTGTTTTTTCCATTTCTGTGAAGAATGACATTGGCATTTTGATGGGATTGCATTGAATCTGTAGATTGCTTTGGGTAGCATAGACATTTTCACAGTATTAATTCTTCCAATCCAAGAGCATGGAATATCTTTCCATCTTTTTGTGTCTTCTTTAATTCCTTTCAGTAATGGTTTGTAGTTCTCATTGTAGAGATCTTTCACCCCCTTGGTTAAATTTATTCCTAGGTATTTTATTTTTTTCCATGACTATTGTAAATGGGCTTACTTTCTTGATTTCTCTTTCTGTTAGTTCGTTATTGGTGAATATAAATGCAACTGATTTGGGGGCATTTATTTTGTATTCTGCAATGTTACTGAAATTATTAACCAGCTTTAGGAGTTTTTTGATAGAGTATTTAGGTTTTTTCTATATAGAGTATCATGTCATCTGCAAATAGGGACAGTTTGACTCCATCTTTTCCAATCTGGATTCCCTTTATTTCTTTCTGTTGCCTGATTGCTCTGGCTAGTATTTCCAGTACAATGTTAAATAGAAGTGGTAAGAGTGGGCATCCTTGTCTTGTTCCTTTTCTTAAGGGAAAAGCCTTCAATTCTTCCCCATTCAGAATGATACCGGTGGTGGCTTGTCACAGATTCCTTTTATTGTGTTGAGATACTTTCCTTCTATATGTAATTTGTTGAGAGTCTTTATCATGAATGGATGTTGAATTCTGTCAAATGCTTTTTCAGCATCTCTTGAGATAATCATACTGTTTTTGTCCTTGAGTTTGTTGATGTGATGTATCACATTTATTGACTTTTGTATGTTGAACCATCCTTGCATCTCTGGGATGGATCCCACTTGATCATGGTGTATAATTATTTTACTCTGTTGCTGTATGATGATTGCTAATATTTTGTTGCGGATTTTTGCATCTATGTTCATCAAGGATATCAGCCTGTAATTTTCTATTTTTGTTGTGTCTTTATCTGGTTTTAGTATCAGAGTTATGTTGGCCTCATAGAATGAGTTTGGTAGGATGGCTTCTGTTTCAAGTTTTTGGAATAGTTTGGGGAGAATTGGTATTAATTCCTCCTTAAACATTTGATATAATTCAGCTGTAAAGCCATCTGGTCCTGGGCTTTTCTTTGTTGGAAGATTGCTGCTTACCAATTCAATCTCATTGCTTGTTATTGGACTGTTCAGGTTTTCTTTCTCTTTTTCATTCAGTCTGGGTAGTCTGTATGTGTCTAGATACTTAACCATATCTTACAGATTTTCATATTTTTTGTCATACAGTTGTTTATAATAGTCTCTAATGATTTTTCCTATTTCTGTGGTATCAGTTGTAATGTCTCCCTTTTCATTTCTGATTGTTGTTATTTGGGTCTTTCCTCTTCTTCTTTTTTTTTTTTGTTAACCTACCTAATGGTTTGTCTATTTTTTATGTTCTCAAAAAACCTACCATTAGGATTGGATTCTTGTTGGTTTTCTAGTTCTTTGAGGTGTAGCATTAGGTCATTTATTTGAAATCTTTCCATTCTTTTGATGTAAGTGTTGCAATAAATTTCCCTCCTGGTACTGCTTTTGCAGTACACGACAGGTTTTGGTAAGATGTTTCTTTATTTTCATTAGTTTCAAGAATTTTTTTGATTTCCTATTTAATTTCTTCTGTACCCACAGGTCATTCAGGAGCCTATTGTTTAGTTTCCATGTATCAATATCGTTTCCAGAGTTTTGCTTGTTATTAATTTCCAGTTTTAGTCCACTGCGGTCTGAAAAGATACTTGGAATGATTTCAATTTTTAAAAATTTGATGAGACTAGATTTGTGACCACATATATGGTCTATCCTGTAGAATGTTCCATGCACTGATGAAAAGAAAGTATATTCTTCATTTGTTGGGTGAAATGTTCTGTACATATCTTCCAGGTCCAGTTGGTCTAAGGTGTAGTTTACATCCTGTGTCTCTTTGTTGATTTGTTGCCTGGAAAATCTGTCCCATACTGAGAGAGGGGTGTTCAGGTCATCCAGTATTAATATATTAGGACCTATTTCTTTCTTTAGGTCTAAGGGTGTTTGCTTTATATATCTGGGTGCTCTAGTATTGAGTGCACACATATTTATGATTGTTATGTCTTTTAATTGGATAGATCCTTTTATCATTATTAGTGGCCTTGTCTCTTTCTATGTTTTTTTTTGGTTTAAAGTCTATTTTATCTGATATAAGAATAGCTACTCTGGTTCAGTTCTGGTTTCCATTTGCATGGTATTTCTTTTTCCTTTCCTTCACTTTTAGTCTGTGTGTTCTGTACAGGTGAGGTGGGTCTCTTGAAGATAGCATATACTTGGGTCTACCTTTTTTAATCCAATCAATTAGTCTGTGTCTTTTGAATAGGGATTTTAATTCATTCATGCTTAGTGTAGTTATTGACAGGTATTGCTTAGTTCCTGTCATTTAATTGCTTTGTGTAGAGATGATTTAAATGTCTTTTGATTATTACTTCACCTTTTATTTCTCTTCTTCAATGTTAGCCAGAAATTTGAGGTGGCGTGATTTAGCTTCATTCTCTTTCTCACTGGCATTGTTTTAATGGCGGGTTTTGCTCTTTCTTGTGTATACGTGACAGTGATCATCATTATTCAGATTCCAGATGAAGGACTTCCTTGAGAATTTCTTGCAGGGCTGGTCATGTGGTGGTGAACTCCCAAAACTTTTGTTTGTCTGGGAAATACACTATTTTTCCCGCATTTCTGAAGGACAGCATTGCTGGGAAGAATTCTTGGCTGGCAATGTTTTTCTTTTAGTATTTCGAATATACCATTCCACTTTCTTCTGGCCTGTAGGGTTTCAGTTGAGAAGTCTGCTGTTAGTCTGATGGGGCTTCCCTTATAGGTGCCTTTGCTGCTTGTAGAATTCTCTCTTTGTCTTTGAGCTTTCCAAATGTGACTATAATGTGTCTTGGAGATGATCTTTTTGGATTGAATATGTTTGGGGACCTTTGAGCTTCCTGGATCTGAAGGTCTGTATTTCTCCCTACACTTGGGAAGTTTTCTGTTATTATTTCCTTGAATAAGTTTTGAATACATTTTCCTTTCTCCTTCTCTTCTGGAATACCCACAATTCAGATGTTAGGGCACTTGAGGTTGACTGCTATCTCTCTTTGATTTCCTTCATTATTTAAAAATTCTTTTCCTTTTTTATGTCTGCCAGGGTTATTTAAAAAAGGCCATCTTTGAGATCTGAAATTCTTTCTTCTGCTTGCTCTAGCCTGATGCTCAAGTTCTCTGTTGTATGTTTATTTCATTGGGTGAATCTTTCATTTCTAGGAGTTCTGCTACACTCTTTTTCAAGGTATTAATCTCTTTGTAGATTTCCTTCTTCATATTCTGGATATTTTTTCTTGTTTCATTGTGTTCTCTAATTGAATCTTCTTTTATCTCTTCAAGTTTTCTTAAGATCATTTCTCAGAATTCCATTTCAGATATTTCAAGATTTCCCTGTTCTATGGGGTCTGAAATTTGAGCATTACTGTATTCCTTCAGTGGTGTCATATC
>NW_007735162.1:5579-6878 GCF_000696425.1 Galeopterus variegatus | reverse complement strand
CTGAAATTTGAGCATTACTGTATTCCTTCAGTGGTGTCATATCTTCTTGTTTGTTTGTAGTCCTAGTATTTTTTCACTGATGTTTGGTCATCTGGTAGAGGACTTGCTTCTTCTATTACTTAGGGGTAGGCTATGAGGAAAAAGATTTCTTCCTCCATTTGCAGGCTCTACTAGTGACTCTCCTTATATCAATGTAGTCGAGTGAGCAGCAGGTTGCCTGTAGAGTGGCCCTGGCTGCTACTGTGGTGGTGAACTATCCTTGCGGTGAGAGTAGGTGTGGCAGAGGCTATATTACACCACCTTGTCTCCTTTTCCAGAATCTGTGGCCATAGACCTAGCCCTTGGTACCATGCAGGTCTTGGCTCACCTCTGTGCTTGCCGGGCCTAGGGGTACTTCCCTCCAGGGCCTAAGACTGAGCCCCAGTGCCACACGGGTCTCCACTCACTTAAGTGGCTGCTGTGGCTGTAGGTGCTTCCCTCTGGGGCCTAAGACTGAGTCCCAGTGCCATGCAGGTTTCTGCTCACCTTGGCAGCTGTGGTGGCTGTCCATTTTTTAAGATTCTTGAAACATATTGCTAGATAAAATTCCAAAAGAGGTTTCTAATTTACACGCTCATCAGCAATGTGTAAAAAGTCTTGTTTCACAGCAACTTCTCTGTGGGATGCTAGACCCAGAGGTGAGGCAGTACAAAGCAGACCGATTTTGCAGTCTCCAACTAATGGTCCTACTTTTTATGTTCCTGATAAGGGTTGACTCTGCTTGTTAGGGACACTGGAGGAGTTGGCAGGGGCTGTGCCTTACCCCCCTTTCTAGTTGTATAGTTTTATTTTATTTCTTAATTTAATTTTATTTTGTCAATATACAATGTGGTTGATTATTTTGGCCCATTACTGAAATACAGTTTTATTTTTGGATGCAGACTTTTGGTTAGATATTAGTGCTTTTTAAAAATTCTTTTCAGTCAGTGTGGAAGTTTGCAAAAAGGCGTGCATAGTTCTGGCCCATATTAAAACTTATTATTAATTTTGACAAGCATGTATGTGTGAGGATATTATGTCCATGCATATACATGCACAAATATGTTGAATTTATTATTACTATTTTTTTAATTTGGAGAAAGTATTTTTGGTATTCACTCCATTTCATCTTAATAGAAGTATTTATATTTGTGTTCTTAAGTGCTGTTATTTTGAAAGGAAAATATATCTACTTTATTAGTGCAATGAAGTGTACTAAGTTTCTGCAAAACTTATTAATAATAGAGTTAGCTGGTATTCTAGACATGTTGACATGTAACT
>NW_007735162.1:1821-4748 GCF_000696425.1 Galeopterus variegatus | reverse complement strand
TCCAAACCTGTGGCCTTGGTGTTATCAGCACCACACTCTCCCAAGTGAGCCACGGGCTGGCCTTGACATGCAACTTTTCATCCTACTTGAAGCCAAACTTTTTTTGAGATAAAATAGAGCCTATTGGGTAGTAATTTTACTTTTCTCAAAGAAAAAGATCTCAGACATCATCCATGGCACTGCATATTCTTTCTGGTGGCTCATTCGCTTCTCAGTGGCTGCACTTTCACTATTCTAACTTTAATCACATCAATCACTTGAATAAGACCCGATGTTTCTTGGCTTCATTGTACTCTGGAATTTTAATTTGTCTTTTCCTACATTACTTTGTGTGATAGTTATTGTTTTCTTGAGTGGATGTTCCTAACGCCCAGCCCCGATACTACTGGAATTATTTTGACGAGTATCACTTAACTGAACAGCTTTTTGCCCAGCCTCTGTATGGAGTAGTGGCTTTTCTTAGCATGTAACTTACTAAGAGGCTCCTGGTTTCTGAACATCTTTTGCTCCATTTAAACCTTTACTGCATTTTCATGGGCTTGTTTTATTTCCAATGTATATTGCATGCTGTGGACTATTACTTTTCTTTGTGATTTTTTTTTTGCATACGTGTTTGTGAAGAAGAGGAAACACATTCAGTCACAAAAGGGTAGACACTTTGAATTGTTTTGCCAGCAGAAAAGATAGAATTTTATTACTCTGTTTTCTTAGTTTCATCTTTCTTGTGATCAATGGCATGTATTTGTGAGTCTGTAGTTGTGTGTGAAGACTGTGGTTACAGGGCAATAATACCTGCTTAGGTTAATAACCTTGTGGTGAAGTTTAGTCACTTTACTAAAATGTGAATTACACAGAATGTCTCATCTAGCAATTCTCTACCTTTCCCATTACAGTACATTTGGAGGAGACACCATTTTCACATCAGTAGCAGTAGTTCAATACAGCAGGTCCCAGCAGAGGAGAGAAGTGGGCATAGGTTTTGGAAGTAGTCTGGAGAAGTCTTGAGGAGATGACATTCTTATTTTGAATCTCTGGACCTACATTCTCATTTTAGAGTGAAAGGAATCAGGTTCATTAGTCTGTAAGCTTTATGTCTGTACTGTTTACCATAGCATCCCTAGTATCTTACATAGTAGTTGCTCAATAAATATCTATTGAATAAATAAATAGATGATACTGAGGTACAGAATGGTGAATAATTTGAACAAGCCAAATGGCTATTAGGTTTTATTGCTGGGACTTCTGATTACTTCTCTTGTTCTTTTGGTCTGCTTTATAAAGAGAAGAAACATTGACTCTGCTTGCTGTATAGCTGTTAACTTTCCATCAGTTAAAAATTTTCTTTGCCAGCTGAGAACTCCAAAACTACCATCATCACCAACAGTAGCAGCAGCAGCAACAGCAACAACAAATACCAGTAGTGTTTCTTTATGCTAGGCACTCTTCTATTATTCACAGAAGCATTACCATTAACAGCACTAGGCGCTATTATCCCCAGTTTACAGCTGATGACACTAACTGAGGCATAGAGAGATTACGTCACTTCAGTGAGAAGACACAGCTAGTAAATTGCTGTGTCTCTTACACGCACCCTTGTTACTCCAATATTCAAAGCACATCTTGGGATTCCTATTTGTATTATTCTTCTTAGTTTTGGTCTGTACAAACAGCTGAAGGGGAAGAGATTTTCATTTCATTTATTAATTTTTTAAACATTTATTGAGCACACGTTCTTTGCCAGAAATTGAGCTAGGGGAAAAGAATGCATATGATAGCTCCTATTCTTAAGGAAAAGGCAGAACAGAAATAATTGTATTAGAACAAAAATGTTATTACACAGGTATTCATTTACTTGAATATTTGACAGCTCATGGTGCGATAGGCACTGTGTTCTAGGTGTTTTAAAAAAATCAATGATTAAGAGGCAGTGCCTTCTGTCACAAGATTTTAATTACTGGGGTGGCTAGTACATAAGCAGTTATAACATGTGTTATAATGGTGGTGTGCATGAAATGTATTGGGAACTTTAGGATGGAGTGTCCACGTCTTCTTGGAACATTCAAGTCAGGTTTCTTTGTGGGGATGATGTTGAATTCTGTTCTGAAGGAGAGTTAAAATTTCTAGATGAACATACTTATTGCAGCACTATTCACAATAGCCAAAACATGGAATCAACCTAGGTGTCCATTGATGGATGAATGGATAAAGAAATGTATATATACACAATGGAATACTACTCAGCCATAAAAAGAAATAAAATCCTGTCATTTGTGGCAACATGGATGAGCCTGGAAGACACTATGTTAAGTGGAATAAGTCAGGCAAAGAAAGGTAAATACCACATGTTCTTACTCACATGTGGGAGCTAAAACAAAGTTGAGCTTATAGAAGTAGAGAGTAGAATTGTGGTTACTAGAGGCTGGGAAAGAAACTCGGGAGGGGGGCTAGGGAGAGGTTGGCTAACAAATAGAAAATCACAGCTTCATAGAAAAAATAAATTCTAGTGGGCTACAGTAGTGGTAGGCATCTATAATTAACATTAATTGACTGTATATTCTCAAGTGGTTAGAAGAGAGGAGCTCAAATGCTCTCATCACAAAGAAATGATAAATTTTTCGGGCCGGCCCGGTGGCGCACTGCTACAGTGCACCGCTTGGGAAGCACGGCGGCGCTCCCTCCGAGGGTTCGGATCCCACATACAGACCGGTTCCCGCTCACTGGCTGAGCGAGGCGCGGGAGCAACACCGAGGGCTGCTGTGATCCCGTTGCCGGTCCCGATCCGGTATGGGGGCGACACCGAGGGCTGCGATCCGTTGCCGGACACGGAAAAAGACAAAAAAACAAAACAAAACAAAACAAAACAAAAACAAAGAAATGATAAATTTTTGAGATGAATATGCTAATTAGCCTGATTTAATCATCATACA
>NW_007735162.1:0-619 GCF_000696425.1 Galeopterus variegatus | reverse complement strand
CAGTATCTGTTTAATTCTCTTGGCCTTGGTTGATCTTGGTCTCTGTCTCTAACTTGCCTGAAGTTTAGTATGTGCTGTCCCTTTTCTGCTTGAAGCTTTTGGATCTGAGATTAATAACCCAAAATTTTCCAGGAAATAAGAGTCACATGCATGTCAGCTTGGAGAATTCTTTTTTTATGGAAAGAGTTTATTGCCTGTGAATCATGTAGTTTTCTAGATGCATTGGCCAGATCATAGTATCTGCCTGAGTGGACACCACTTCCATATTCATTTTATTTTTGCCCCAATTTCTATTCTTATTTGGGTAATTTTCTTGTCTCAAATCAGGAAGTAGAAACTTTTGGCTGTGATGTCATAAAATATTAACACATACACATTCGCCTCTGGTAAAAACTGAATGTAAGTGGTGACCCAAAATTTTTATGACAACAAAATTATGAAATCTAATTTCTTTCCCCCAAATTTTGGTAATTGGAGTATCTACAAGCTTCTCTTTCTCCTTTTCTGGATTCTCTTCCACTCATTTTTGCTAATTTACCACTTTTGCCTTCTAGAATTTTCCTTTTAAGTTCTGTCTGATATTAATCCATGTTTTAAAGGTATTGTTTGCATTTTTTTT
>NW_007735161.1:73166-81814 GCF_000696425.1 Galeopterus variegatus | reverse complement strand
AGCGCCGCCGCACTTTCCAAGCGGCGCACTATCCAGTGCGCCACCGGGCCGGCCCCAAACAAATGATTTTTAAAATACTAAGTAGTTCATACGCACCTCATAAGTATATATATATTTATCTACTGCATTCCTAAAAAGCCTTTATATACTCCAATGTTCTTGCATTTATAATGTTTTTATTAACTGAAGGGGGAAAGTCCAAAAGTTTCCATCAAATACACCTGGAGAAAAATACATCATTTTGTGAAAATATTGTGTGGCTCTTTCTTCTTTGTAGCTCTTCCAAATCCCACAAACAGAGAAAGGATTATCATTATTATCTAAGTGTGTGTGGGCTTGAAAGCTCTAAATATTTCTAAAGGATCGGGGTTTTTTGATACCTTTTTTTTTTTTTTCCTCCCAATACTGGGAGCTTCTGGTGCAAGTTGATCAGAGTATTGCTCCACAAACCAAGCCCTCCTAGGACTTTTGTAACTGATTGTATTTTGAATCAGACTCAGAATAGGGTCTGCCTGTGGTCCCTGTGTGGCAATTGGCCTATTTGCAGAAAAGCTTTTCTCTGTCCGCAATTATGCCAATTTCTCCATATGACTATTTTTATGCATAGAATTGGGGCAGTCCAAACAAGACATTCTGCTTGAATCAAAGAGTGCATATAAGAGAGAGATGTTGGTTGTGCCTGGCTAGAGTGATAAAATTATTTACAAAGCCAAGGATCCAGGCAGGAGATAAATTTGTTGATGTGACAACTTTCAGGGAAACCAGAGATGTGATATCAGAAAGATGTATATTCAAAAGGAGACCTAAAGGAATATTCTTGTCTCTTGAAAGAATGGGGAATCTGACAGACGGGAGTTGTGACATCTGGGAGAGGACAATAAAGATTAAAACTTAGAATCACTTGGAGAGAAAAGTCTGAGTTGCCTTTCATATATGTGACAAGGTTGGCTGTACTTCTAAGAAAGTAGAATCTTGTGGACATTAACTTATAGCTTTTATAAAAAATAAAATAGCCCTCTTTTTGCTATCCAGGCCGTGGGATTGCCTAGCAGCTTGGCTTAAAGTAAATAACCCACTTTTGAGGGGCAATGTTAATACCGTTTTTGTCAGCTTAACTTGGAGTAAGTGCATTTTCCTGTGGGCTCACTGTTTTGGGGTCATGACTGGATCCGATGGGAGACCCAGGGGTTTTTATTTCTGAGCTCGGGGACTGCAAAGTTCTTACGAAAGTAGAGGACTCTATTTTAAGGAGCCTCTCATGCTGTTGCTTTACTCTTTGTGTAGAATGATACAACCCACCTCTTGGTGTCTTTGGTGAGCAGTCTCCACAGACCGACGTTTGGCCACTGTAACATTTATGAAAATAAAATTTCAGAGAAGTTAGTTATCTATTTGGTTTATACCACCAACTTGCCTAGAAAACCCTGCCCTACTTCGGTTCCCGTCTGTCTACTCTTTTCCTAGCTGCTCCCAAGTTTTGGATTTAATTATAATTCAGACTTTCTATGACATTTTATAAATTGTGAGTTGTTGGAAGCCTGTTCTATTATACTTCTCTGGCCCATGACCCTCCTCCAAGAATTTCTCCATTTCCTTTGAAGATATCCAGAGAGAAGTCCCATGGAATATGGATGTGGACATCTGTTGCTTAACGTAGGAAAGGAAAATACAGAGTTTTTGGAGATTTATTTCTGTCCATATTTGAATAATGCAAAGAGATAGATATAGATATAGATATAGATATAGATATAGATATAGATAGATATAGATAGAGATAGAGATAGAGATAGATATAGATATAGATATAAATATATAGATATCTCCTCACCAGCATTCTATAGCTCATTTAAAAGGGAGCTGAGGGCTGGTGACCTACATATATTTTGTAAATTTATCTGATTCTCTGTCCAGTTTATTGTTGTTTTTTTTTTCCAGTAACGTTGGCTCCCTATCCATTTTATCAATCGTACTATTTTCAACTTTGTTTATCTGCCTGCGCTCTGAAGAAAGCCACACATCTCTCTCTTGGCCTTTCCTGAAATCAGCTTTCGCATCTCACCTGAAAAAACTGCAGTGTAGGCAACACAGAAGTCATCATCTGGCATGGGGGATGGGCTCTCTCCCCTGGGTCCAAACACCAGGCTTCATGTGGAGAGACTCTAGGGTACACTGCTTTGGGGAGGTGTCTATCCCTAAAGAAAGAGAGGAACAATGATTCCAGAGCTCAATCCCGAAGGCTGAATTCTGGAGCAGAAAGGAGACTGCTGACGGAGGTGCAGCCTGAGCTAGCTGAAACTCCAACTGTAGCAGGAGCATTTGACAGAGCAGAGGAAAAAAAGCACTAGAAAAACCACACCCAACACTTCAATGTATTTTATCATCTATTTTTTAAAAGCATATTTAAAATTCCTAACTCAAAAGATTTGCTAACGACAATATTTTATCATGTTTTTAAAGGGGAGATTAAAAGGGTTACTTTAAAAAAAAAGAAAAGAAACAAACCCAGAGGTGTTTATGAAAGTAACTGTTCTGCTACACTGATTTTTTTTTCTTTTTTAAAAACCTTAAATGTTAAAGAGGCTGTTTGTGAAGCCTCTTTGCTGATCATTTCCTAGGCTGAAAGAGAATCAGGGTTTACTTCATTGCCGTGGGCGGCTGAATCACTATAAAAATCTTCAGTCCTTTTGATGTTTGCTTTCTACAGAAGTTCTGAGAGACCTGGGAAAGAAGAAAGAGAACGTAAGAGGGATTTGCAAACAGCATTAGAGAAGCCACTTTTTCTTAATCTTATTTACTTAAGTCATGTGTCTGAGGGAGAGGACTGTGGTTTCTTTTGTTGTCTCGGTGCGGTCCACCCAGGACCACTGCTTGAGAAGACGAACCAATTCCATCATAGCAATACAGATGTCTATCTCCAGAAAAATAAGGACCAATTAAAATCAGTTCTCACAACAAGAAGCAGAAGTTAAAAATAGACTGAAATATTGTGATTCGATAGCACAGTGGTTTATTTTATTAGCGTGATTTTTTAAAGTTTCATACTAAAGCAATGCTTCTTTCTGTATTTGTGATTCTGAAAACACATTTATTGAAATTTTGGGCATCAAAAATTAAGTACCTTATGAGGATTCTACAGAAAAATAAACACCTGCAATAAAACTAACACCCCATGCTTCTCATTTTCTTAGTGTTAAAAGCATTTCTTTTTCTTTTACAAAACAAAATGGGATTAAAAAAAGCTTCTAATGTTGTGAGGTAAACCCTCAACATGAGTTTCCTTCTTACACAACTAATAAAGTGATTATATAGCATCTTAAAGATTTTTTAAATGAAATACTTGTTAATTGTGAAGTTTAATTTTATCTACCATAAGCCATTTGTGAGTTCAAAAGTCGCTGTGCAGATTGCCCAATTAGTGTCAAGTGACAGAAATCTTTCTAGTGATGGCAAGTGACAGGCTCCTGAACGTATTCAAAATCCAGATGTAGGCTCTGTCTTTGTCTACTTGATGGTTGTTTCCAATTGCTCTGGGTTTTGGTTTGTTTTGCAGAATTATGATTGTTACACATTCGCATACATGCCATTTCATATAAATATGTTGAATAAATGAATGTATGGAGGCAATTAGGCAAATAAATGCTGATCTGCCTGGATAGGCTTTTAAATTTCAGGTCATAATAAATAATTTCTGAAGTGTCACTCATGCCTGTGCTGCCCTTCCAAAATCATAACCCTAGCAAGTCTGTGTTATGGATGTCATGTCTGAGCCTAGCTTTTAGTATTCATGGTTCTTGATTGTCCAGAGAAACTGGACCCCAGATTTGTTCTTCTGTGCTTCAAAATCTCAAACGATTAAATATCTTACAAAGTAATATGCACTGACTAATTAGATAGGCTTAATGGGAGAGTGTATTTTAATTTATTCTTAAATTTTTATTTTGTCAATCCCCGTGTCCTGTAATTTACCTACAGCTTAGGACATTCAGTGGAATGCTTTCCATCACTGTTTAATTTCATTCATCATTCAGTCTGTCTTTCTTTCATTTATTGGTGCATATCTTCTATGTTTTAGGCACTTCTATGTTTTAGTTGTTGGGGGTACAAAGGAAATTAAGTCATAGCCACTGTACTTAGGAAATGCACAGTCTAGTAGAGAAGCAAGACATGCAAACAAATAACTATGATACAAACCAGTAAGTGTATATGTGTCTATGCCCATTAGTTTGCTTGAATATTCCCACTTGTGCGTGGAAAGACAGGTAATATTTCCCAAACCAGGTTCTATTGAAAAAGGTTTCTTTTTTTTTTTTTGTCCTTTTTTGAGACCGGCCGCACCGCGCTCAGCCAGTGAGCGCTGTGAGTGCACCGGCCATCCCTATATAGGATCCGAACCCGCGGCGGGAGCGCTGCCGTGCTCCCAGCGCCGCACTCTCCCGAGTGCGCCACGGGCTCAGCTGGAAAAAGGTTTCTGATATCAGATAACTTTGGGCAGTAAGTACACTAGGTCCTTTTTTTTTTTTGGAAATCCACAATGCACGTCACCATATTATTATAAATATTCTTAGATGTCTTGATGTAAACAAACCTACTTCACTTTGTTTATCTTAGTTTTTTACAAACATAAGCACATTTTTCATGTCACACGTGTTAACATTTTGTGGGATATTAAAATTCCATGGGTCATCGATTTGGGAAATGAACTGATTACCATTTGGATCAATGAGGTACATACCCTCCTATTAGAGGATAAAAAGATACAGATTCCCTTGTACATAGAAGATATGTTTATCAGTCAAGACTCTTCAGACGCAACTGACAAAACCTAACTGAAACTAACTTAGGCAGAGCAGGGAATGGTAAGCCTGGGAATCTAGGAGTGGGTATGGCCTCGGGGACTCAAATGCTATCTTCAGGCTTGTCTCGCTGTCTTTCTACTTCTTTACTCAGTACTNATTTTGTCAATCCCCGTGTCCTGTAATTTACCTACAGCTTAGGACATTCAGTGGAATGCTTCCCATCACTGTTTAATTTCATTCATCATTCATTCTGTCTTTCTTTTATTTATTGGTGCATATCTTCTATGTTTTAGGCACTTCTATGTTTTAGGCACTTCTATGTTTTAGTTGTTGGGGGTACAAAGGAAATTAAGTCATAGCCACTGTACTTAGGAAATGCACAGTCTAGTAGAGAAGCAAGACATGCAAACAAATAACTATGATACAAACCAGTAAGCGTATATGTGTCTATGCCCATTAGTTTGCTTGAATATTCCCACTTGTGCATGGAAAGACAGGTAATATTTCCCAAACCAGGTTCTGTTGAAAAACGTTTCTTTTTTTTTTTTTTTTTTGTCCTTTTTTTGAGACCGGCTGCACCGCACTCAGCCAGTGAGCGCTGTGAGTGCACCGGTCATCCCTATATAGGATCCAAACCTGCGGCGGGAGCGCTGCCGTGCTCCCAGCGCCGCACTCTCCTGAGTGCGCCACGGGCTCGGCTGGAAAAAGGTTTCTGATATCAGATAACTTTGGGCAGTAAGTACACTAGGTCCTTTTTTTTTTTTTTTTGAAATCCACAATGCACGTCACCATATTATTATAAATATTCTTAGATGTCTTGATGTAAACAAACCTACTTCACTTTGTTTATCTTAGTTTTTTACACACATGAGCACATTTTTCATGTCACACGTGTTAACATTTTGTGGGATATTAACATTCCATGGGTCATCGATTTGGGAAATGAACTGATTACCATTTGGATCAATAAGGTACATACCCTCCTATTAGAGGATAAAAAAATACAGATTCCCTTGTACATAGAAGATATGTTTATCAGTCAAGACTCTTCAGAAGCAACTGACAAAACCTAACTGAAACTAACTTAGGCAGAGCAGGGAATGGGAAGCCTGGGAATCTAGGAGTGGGTATGGCCTTGGGGACTCAAATGCTATCTTCAGGCTTGTCTCGCTGTCTTTCTACTTCTTTACTCAGTACTGTGCTTCGCTATGGACTTCCTCTATGTGTCTGGGCTGGAGACAGGGGAGGCAGGGAGAAGAGGAGGCACGGCCATAAGCAGCTCCAGGCTTAATCATGTCATTCTAGCTTAGTGACCTCAGAGAGAGGAGAAAGCTTTTCTTCTTCAGAATCCAAATGTACATTTCAGGGAAAGATTCTAATTGGCTCAGCTGAAGCCTTATGTGAATTCAGGGCCAATCATTGTGGTCATATTTGTAATGTACTATTATTAACCATCTCTAGTTGCACTTAAACCCCTAATATCAGGAAAGAGGGGGAGCTCTCTGAATAAAGCTATCATCAGACCTACATAGGGTGAGAAGAGGCAGTTCTGCCGATGAAGGGGGTTGGTATTACTAGGTTGATGCTAGAGAGATTAAAAAACAACTGATGTCTACCACAGTGTGGTTTAATTATTTAAGTATAGATTTGGCCATAATAGGCAGTTGGCTCTGGTATCCAATTACTGCTACAAAAAGGTGATTAAAAAATCAGCTATTCTAATATTAAAGTCATTATTTTTAGAGGAACCCCCCCAATGTATAAAGTTTATAGCTGATAATCCCAAATGTAGAGTCACCTCAGCAGTTGCTTCAGCATATAAAATATTTCTTTGGCACAGGAAGTTGTATTGTTCAAAGCTATACATTCTATGAGTATCTTCCTTAGGTTTTTCAGTAGCTGAAGTGACTAACTCTACTATAAATATTTCATGCTAAAATTGTTGCAGCCATGTTATAAGGTATTTAAACATCAGGAACTTAACTGTGTGACTTTGGATTACAGTGAACCCCAAATAATTGACTAGGCAGAATCTTGGCCCTGTCCATGGTACCCACGAAACTATAGTGGTTCACGTCTAAGAGGATGTAAGGAGCCTTCCAACCTTCCATAGACTTGTCATTCGGTTCGTTCCTAAGTTTTCACAAGGAGAATATCAACTCTATACCCAAAACAAATGCCCATTAAATCAGCAGCTCTGCATTTAACCATCAATGTAATATAGTTACATTTGAGGGATTTGTCTGAGGGTGATCTTGAACTTACACGAATTAAAAATAAAAGATCAAAGGTTCTGGGCTTTGAGGGAGGTGGAGGCTGCAGATATTTGTTCATTAATTGTAGCTGGAGTCAGATTTCCTAAAAGAAGTTTTTAAATTGAGTAAGTAAGAGGGTTCATTTTGGGACTTGGGGTAGGTACACGAGGAGGATCCAATAAAAGATGAGGGAAAGCAATCAGAGAGATAGGAGGCACATTTCAAGAAGGAGGTAGTTGCTAGGACCAGGCATTGCAGACAGGTCAAATTGCACAAACTCTGAAAGAAGGCTCTGAGTTTGCAATTCGGAGTCATTGGTGACATTGGTGAGAGCGGTTTCCATAGAATGGAGTGGGCACATGCCAAACTGACCAGGCATTGCAGACAGGTCAAATTGCACAAACTCTGAAAGAAGGCTCTGAGTTTGCAATTCAGAGTCATTGGTGACATTGGTGAGAGCGGTTTCCATAGAATGGAGTGGGCACATGCCAAACTGAAGTGGGGCTTGGACTAAATGAGAAGTGAATAACTAGGGACAGAAAGTATGGCTTCTTCAATTAAGAAGTTTTGCAGTGAAAGGAATGAGAGAAAGAAGATGGTATCCGAAAAGGGAATCAGAGTTGAGAGATACGTTTTCCTCCCCATATGAAAAAGTTTGTATGTAGAGGAAAAAGAACCATGGGGGAGGGGGAAGTGGTTAGAGAGAGACTAAAGAAATAGGGAAGGAAGAGGTTCATTTCTGAAGCAGGATCCTAGAGACAACTGTGTTTATGGGATTAAGAGCCCAGGCTTAAGGAGCAAAGGATGAATGTAGATGAGTATTGGCAAGGGTGGAAGTGGGCAAAGCGTGTTGAGGAAGTGAATGTTTAGTGGCCTTTTCAATGAAGCAGGAGGTGAGGTTCTCCGTTAAGAGGGAGAATTAAACATGATGTAGAAACTCACATAGAATGTGAATCAGCTGGGGCAAATAAAATCATTCTGGAGCAGTGTTTTAGGTCCAGTGAAGGTTCGACTTCATCATCGATGAAGAATTAGGGCTGGGAATTGGCAAGGTAGATGTAGAATGAAAAGAAGGCAAGATAATTAAAGGATACTGGTGATTACATCTTTGAAGAGATAGACCCAGGGATGCAAAGCTGGGGAGAGAATGAAGCAAAGCCTTGCTGTTTCTCATAACCTAGGAGAAAAGGCAGAGGTAAAAAGACAGTAAACTACAGGAGGGGAGGTCTAGCCCAGTACCTGGCACATGATACACAGTTAATAAATGTATTAGTCTGTTTCTGTTGCTTATAACAAAATACCTGGAACTGGGTACTTTACAAGAAAATGAAATTTATTGCTTACTGTTTCAGAGGCTGGGAAGTCCAAAGTCCAGGGAACACATCTGGTGAAGACATTGGTGGTGGCATCAGTGACCCAGGGGTCTCACATGGCAGAAAATAGTAGAGCAGAGAGAGTGATAATTCCTCATGCACTCTCCTTTTAAAGCCCTCAGAACCATGCCCATGATCACCATTTTTAATCAATTCACTAGCATGGTCCTCAGAATCTAATCACCTTTTCAAGGCCCCACCTTCCAGTTATCATAATAGGATTT
>NW_007735161.1:55092-71996 GCF_000696425.1 Galeopterus variegatus | reverse complement strand
AAAAAAAAAGGTAGGCCTTTAGTCAGTTTTATTATATTATTGTTTTTAATTCTCTACAGATAACATGCCTCTTATTGCTTGTATCCTACTTGAAATGTTATTGGGAAGGAGCAGTCTAATTTTGAGGATATGTAAGGAAGAATTGCAGAAAATCAGAAAGAGTTAGAAAGAGGATGCTTTGGAAAGAGAAGGATAAATAAAATGTGGTAGAAATGGTTCTTTGGACTGATTTTGGGAAAAGGCTAATATGGTATTTGCAACATTCTTCCAGTGCTCCTCTCTTCATATCGTGTCCTGCTTTCAACTCTGGACTCTCGGGTTCAAGTTCTTGTTTCATAGTGCTTTGTATCTCTGCACTTGCAACTCAAGTGAACTCAGACAGCTAGCTCAGAACTGATAATAATCAATAGGAAAATGTACTTCACTCTCATTTATGTGTTTTCACTTCCAGTGTGATAAAATATCCACCCCCTTGGAGCTGCAAGAACTATTCCCAAAGGAAGTTTATAAGGCCGAGATGCCTTCAAGTTTTTCTTCCTTTTTTGATTTTACTGAATAGACTCTTTAAATACTGGCCAGTAGCCCGAGGTTTTCAGCTCTGTCATCAGGATACACCAGTACTTTGTCTATTGGAGTTGGGTAACAGCTGTTGTTGCAACTGCCTGTCACCCACACTGATCCAAGCCTGAGAGGCCGCGGTCACTGAGGAAATCTGTCATTCACATGTGTTGGAGCTCTAGGGGGGTGGGAGAAGACAGGTTGAAAGATCCTGTTCTTGAATGTCAATAGCACCAAGTAGGAATTTCTATCAGTCCTGAGACATATAACCAATGTTTAGCACCTTCAAAGAGAAATAAACCCTGTTGAAGTAGTAATTTGTACCTAGTTCTGTCTTGATAACAATAGTCAGGTTGAGTCCGTCTAATTTGTCTATTTTATCTATGCTGCAGTTCTCAAAGTATGGGCCACAGACTAGCAGAATCAGCATCACCTGGAATCTTGCTAGGACTGCAGATTTTAGGGTCCAACCTCACCTCACTGAATCAGAAGCTGTGCAGGTGGCCCTGCAATGTGTGGTCTAACCAGCCCTCCTGCTGATTCTGATGTAAGCTCAAGTCTCAGAACCACTGGGCTCTGTTGCATTGATTGGTTCTAGCCCAGGCTGTTCATTAGAATCATGTAGGGGAACTTTTAACAAAATTCTAGTTCTTTTTATTAAAATCTGCAGCCCCATCAGCAGATTCCAATGTAATTAGTCTGGGTTGGAGCCCTGGCATGAGAAATTTTTTATAAGTTCTAGTGATTCTAATGACAGTTAAAGTTAAGAATCATCATTCTATAGCAATCCAAGAAGGGGCTCTCTAATTTAAGTCTTTGTGATAAATTCAAAAATAATTAAGAACAACTTTATGCATTTTACTAGAGTGTTAATTTAGGCATGCCTTACACATAATAAACCACAAATTATGTAAAACTTAAGGAGGTGAGGACTTTTTTGCCATTCCCCCCCCCCACTCTTATATCCTGAGCACCTAGACCAATGCTTGATACATAGTAGGCGCTTAAATTACTATATGTTGACTAAATGAATTAATTAATCAGTTAAAGAATGGGGTCCCAATATCCTCACAAAGGAACCAGTAAACTCTCTGAGCTGGAAGAATGGTCTCTGTTTGGGGCTGGCATGGCTTCATCTTCTCTGGTTCTGTGGATTCTCTAGTCCTTTGTTCTTGCCTCATGCCCATCTGTACGCCAATCTGTACCAGGATGTCCTGTCTTGTGTCAGGACTCACTACTGTTTGCAAAAATTGGTCTCTGCTTATGCCTTTAGCCAGAATCCCCACTGAGTAGAGTCTCTCTGCCAGTGTAGTTAGAGGGGTTATGATGCCCTTCGGTGTGAATGTCTGCTTATGAGATTTCCATTTTCGCTCTGGGCAGGCTTCTCCCCTCCATTTGAGAGGTGCTGGCACCTGGCCCACCTCTGTTATGATCTGTGCATTCTTCCCTGCTGGGGTACCCTGTGGCTAATGGAGGGGTATTCTCCACTTAGTAGGAAGAGCAACCTCCTTTGGAGTGGGATTTGAGTCAAAAATGAATTTCCCAATAGGCCGAAACAGGTTCCCCATGATGCTACTGCTGAGACACCTCTGGCAGTAGTGCCTCTGGCATGTACCTGTTTAAAGATTTCTTGTACAATATCAAGTAAGCCACATGACTTAAACACTCAGTGGCAATTTTGTTTATAAACTGCGTTTAGTTCACTGGGGCAAATTACTTCCCTGAAAAATTTCTGGGGGGAGTTCAATACAGGTTAGAGTACCCTAATTAAGATATGTCTTTATGCTGTTTTGTTTATTGCTTAATTTGCTTTTTTTGGGGGGGGGTTATTTTTTTAATTATAGAACTTGCCACTGTTGATCATTCTTCAGAAATTCCCCCCCGCCGCCCCCCGTCGGTTGCTGTAGCTTCTTTATTAGGTTAAAGTTACCTGTGACTCCAGAGAGGAGAGAGGTCAAGACTTTATACTTAATATTATTTCCCAGTTCTAACTAAAGTCTCACTGAAGCCAAGGGAGGCTGTTACTGCAGTTCAAGGTTCTTCCAAACCATGTGCATTTGTATACTCATTTCTTAGAGTGCAACACATACATAAGTCTCCTAAATGATAGATAAATTCTCCATTTCTACATGAAAGCTTAGCGTCCCTTCAGCCACACTCAGGCCTGGATGCTTAAATAAAATCCTTTTCAGATTATTGTTAATGCTGTGCCTGATTCTGCAGCAGCTGTTGCTTTTGAACAGTATGATGCCTCTCCTCCCCCAAGAGAAGTTGAAAATGCCTCTTCTGCAGCACTTCCAACCTTTGCAGACTCAGGGAGCATAACATAGACTGAGAAATGTACCCAAGGTTTCTGTTTGGGAATTCAGTGCACAACTTAAAAACTATTGAGTTTAGCCTCTTTCCGACATTGACTTTCACAGCAACCGTTTAATTTGGAGAAAATCTGCTACCTCAAATGGCTGAAAGTATGTATGTGGAAAATTTTCCAAATGATTGACTTTACTGTGTTTCTATTTTCTTTCTCCATGAATATGTGAGTATTTGGCTTCCTCCCAGGAGTTTTTCTGCATCACTTTTCTGTAGGCAAAGAAATTTTTCTATCCAGAGTAGGAGAAGAAAGAAGCACCGAGACTTTCCCCTTTTCAAATGAAGTATTGTTTGAGTTTAAGCCATAGTATCTGTGAGAAGGAAGAATCTGAGTATATCTCCTGTGTCCTTAAGTTCTCCCATGGCAGATCTTTAACATAGTCAGAGTAACCTTGACCATCAATTTGGAGCCATTGTGGCTGTGATCAGCTCTGGCTTCCTCCAGTACTGCCCTGTCCGCTGGCTCCTTGTTTGTATCAGTCTTACTGAGGGGGTTGTCTCCACTCCCTTTGTTACTTACTTTTTTTTCCCCCCAGAGGTGTTTAGGAGTAAATTTAGGAACTTTTAGTAGTATTTTTTTTTAATTTTTTTTTTACTTTACTTCTCAATACACATTCTAGTTGATTTTCGTGCCCCTTTACCCATTCCTCTCCACCCCTCCTCCCCCCCATCATATCTGTCCACTCGACATAAATAGTTCAAGGAATTTTTGTGGTTATTCTGTCTTCTTCCCCCCCCCTTTATTTGTTTGTGTGTTTATTTACTTATTTAATTTCAGCTCCCACAAATAAGCGAGAACATGTGGTATTTCTCTTTCTGTGCCTGACTTGTTTCACTTAATATAATTTTCTCTAAGTCCATCCATGTTATTGCAAATGGTAGTATTTCATTCTTTCTTATAGCAGGGTAGTATTCCACTGTGTAGATATACTAGTTTCCTTATCCATTCATCAGATGATGGACATTTGGGCTGGTTCCAACTCTTGGTGTTGTTAATAGTGCTGCAATAAATATTGGAGTACAGGTATCCCTTCAGCATGATGATTTCCATTCCTCTGTGTGTATTCCCAGCAGTAGAATAGCTGGGTCATATGGTAGATCTATCTGCAATTGTTTGAGGAACCTCCATACCATTTTCCATAAAGGCTGCACCATTTTGCAGCCCCACCAATAGTGTATGAGAGTTTCTTTTTCTCTGCAACCTCTCCAGCACTTACTATTCTCAGTCTTTCGGATGTTAGCTATCCTAACTGGAGTGAGATGGTATCTCAAAGTGGTCTTGATTTGCATTTCCCAGATGCTGAGTGAGGTTGAGCATTTTTTCATGTGTCTGTTGTCCATTTGTATATCTTCCTTTGAGAAATGCCTATTCAGTTTCTTTGCCCATTTTTTAATTGGGTTATTTGTTTTTTTGCTGTAAAGTTGTTTGAATTCCTCATAGCCAAAGCAATCCTGAGCAAAAAATAAATAAATAAATAAAGCTGGAGGCATAACACTACTTGACTTTAAACAGTATTACAAAGCTATAATAACCAAAACAGCATGGTACTGGCATAAAAATAGACACACGGATCAATGGAATAGAATAGAGAACCCAGAAATCAATCCATACGCCTACCGCCATCTGATCTTTGACAAAGGCAGCAAATCTACATACTGGGGAAGAGACTGATTTTTCAACAAGCAGTGCTGGGAAAACTGGATGCTCATATGCAGGAGAATGAAACTAGAACTGTACCTCTTACCATATACCAAAATCAACTCAAAATTGATTAAAGAATTAAATATACATCCTGAAACAATAAAACTCCTTAAAGAAAACATAGGGGAAACACTCCAGGAAGTAGGAGTGGGTACAGACTTCATGAATAGGACCCCCAAAGCATAGGCAACTAAAGGAAAAATAAGCAAATAGGATTATATCAAACTAAAAAGCTTCTGCACACCAAAAGAAACAATCAACAGAGTAAAAAGACAACCAACAGAGTGGGAGAAAATATTTGCAAAATATACATCTGACAAAGGATTAATATCCAGAATATACAAGGAACCTTTCTTACTTCCTTACCACCCACTAATTCCCCAGCCACCTCTCCACTGACTGCTCAGGACAAGATCACTAGTGACTCCCTGTTATCTAATCCAATAATTAATTTGGATTATAATTGATCTTTCTGTAGCATTTGACATTGTTGATCCCATTTTCATTAGCTGCATAGGACCATTTATCCTCCTCATTCCCCATAATAGTTTCCTCTTCTTCTGTCCCTCTCTTTAGTGTTGTTTCCTTGGGAATTGATCCAAGGCCTACTTCTCTTACTCCACACTCTCATCCCAGATGATGGTATCTGCCTCTGTGGCTTCAATTCCATTCAATTGATAAAGATTCTCCTCTTATTTCTCCAGTTCAGATCTTGTGGTGACAGGTCTATGTCCCAAACTGAACTTGGTTCCTTCTCTTCCTTGTTTCTTTGAAGTTCCCAATCTTAGGGAGGGACACCATTGTTCACTGTGGAAGACAGGAATCTCAACTTCTAGTCTCTTTCCCTCTCCCATAAACTAACATTTCCTATTTATTTAATTTCCTACATATCTTTAAGATTCATGCCTTCTCCCAATCTCCCACTAGTCCCCTTCCCCCTGCCCTAGATCAGGAAACCACCAACTTCTGTCTTGATCACTCTCTCTGGTTTTGTCTCCTTACCCTCCACCCTCCCTATTATAGGAGAGAGACTTTCTGATCATCACATTTACCTGGTCACAGGCCCTCGTGCTTGCAAAACTCCACAATCCAGCCTCTTGGCTTTCCAGCCACAGCTCTTGGCACTCCCCACCTTATATTGTTCACTTTTGATCGTACTGATTCTTCTTCAGTTCCTCAAACATACCATACTGTCTCAGCTCTGGACTTTTGTATTCTATTTTATTCTGCCTGGAACATTCTTTCTATTCTCTCCCCTTCTACTTCCTTTCAGATACTCCTCTGAAAGCCCAAAGTCTGGCAAAGGTGCTTCTCCATGGCTTCTGCCCCACCATTTCATCAGAGCACAAGCCACCCTGAAGATTAATCCCCTGGGTCTTTTATCCCCGTTAGATTGTCAGTCCAGTGAGGACAGAAGCATGTCTCCCGTGTTGACGTTGTACCGCCAGTGCCTCATACAGTGCTTGATGCATGGCAGGTTCTTGATAAATATCTGTTAAATGAATGAACAAGCCTCAGAGTAAACTACAAGTTTCTTTCTCACTAGTCAAGTTTCCCAGACTGGAACAACTATTACTTTTCCACAAAGCAGACCAAAACTTTATTGCAGACAAAGCAACCTATAAATCCCAAAGGAAGAGAAACTTTTGAAAGGTTCTGAGAATTAGCATATGGTAATTGTCAAATCCCAGGATATCTTTTAATTGAACCTTCACAGTAGTTCACTTAGCTTGTACTCAGTGCTTAAATTGAGTAGAACCTCATCAGGGAGGTTGTACCATGCCTTAGTAAAAAATGGAGAGAATATGAGAAATATAGCTTTCCATGACATGGAGGCATGGAGAAAAGGGAGCATTCTGGTCTGTGGGTTCTTTAATTCATGTGTCTTGACCGTACTGACTCCCTGATATTGGAGATGATGGGAAGGATGCCCACGGCCATCAAAGGACGTTAGGATTTTCTTTCTAAATCCCATTCTGGGTTTTGTATTCCAAAAAGATCTATTGCATGCTTGCCTCCTTTCCTCTCCCTGTGCTTCTCCTTCATTGCCAACCTCATGAGCAACCTGTGTGTAAACAGTATTCCTCCCCAGGAGCATAGCGTCCTAAGGAAACCATGTGACTGCTGGGCTCAGCCCAGCAGTGCTTTCCTGTCTGGAAGGCGGGGCTCTCTCTATGCTCTCATCCCTCTTCACCTCTCCAAATCCTAATCCTTGAGGCTTGGCTTAGATGCTGCCTCCCTCATGAAGCTTTGGCTAAGTCCTACAAGTGTCTCCCACAACCCAGCAAGTGGTCCTCTCACCTTTCTCCAGATCCTCAGTGGCCCTTATTTGTACCTTTCTCAGGGCACTGTATACCTTGTTTAGTTCTTAGGTATGTCTTGGTGACTTTATGTTAAACTATAAACTTCTTAAGGGCAGAGTCTTTTTCTCAGTGTGTCCACACTGTCTCACACAGGATTTGGCACACAGTAGGTCTTCATAAGTCAGTGAGGTGAGTGAAGAGATAAAGGGGAGAGGGGAGGAGGAGAGCAAGTGGTTAAGTACAGAGGGGTTGGGAGAGTGAAGGGTGGGCTTGTGCTCCGAGGTCAGTCATCCTGGGTTTGAATTCTGGTTCTACCACTTACCGGGACAAATTACATCATTTGTCTGTGCCTCTATTTTTTTTATGTAGAAAATGGGATAAAAAATGCTACCCCAACATACAGTTGTTGTGAAGTCTAAATGAGCTAAAACATAAAGCACTTAGCATGGACCCAATGCATAGTGAATACTTGGTGTAAAGTAAGGCAAATCATAATTAAAGCCAAAATGTTTCATTATTTTAGTTATTATTTTAGTTATATTAAGTTTCCATTTATGTTGTCAGAGCTAGGGCTCAGATCCTTCAAACCCATTGTACAGACTGGGTCACCAGACTCCTCACACACCAGGCTGGGTCCCTAGACCCCTCACATGCAGGTCCACGCTAGGTAATTGGGAAAGATTCCAGGAGCTGTTGGCAGATGACATGAGCTCAGTCCTCAGCTTCCTCAGCAGCAGCAGCTTACAGGTCCAGTAGCTTACAGGTCTGGCAGTGGCCTTGCAGAAGGTCCCGGGACACTAGCAGCAGCAGCAGCAGCAGCCTCCAGCAGCAGTAGCGGCCTTCCCATGGTTCCCCCCCACGGGGGGCATCCCAGGGGTGGGGGCCCTGTGGATCAGAGCCACTCATCCTTCATACTTAAGTCCATAGCCCAGGACACCTGGGTGCACATGTGCAATTACATTAGACGATAACCAAGGAACACCTGAGCACACATGCCTATTTACATCAAATGCTTGGCAAGATTCTGAGCATCTGAGGGGCCCTGACCATTTTCCTATATTTTCCCAATACTTGGTAAAAATCAGAATCCATAATGTAAAGGATCCAAGGTAGGTACCTCCATGGAAAATGCAGGTGTGCATGCTAAGGGCAAACAACATTTGTGACTATGTCACAAGGAAAGTTAAATCTAAACCGTCAATAATGAAAGACAGAGGCAATAGCCTAATACTCTCCTAACAACCCAAGTACCTCTGTTTTTGAAAAGATGAACTCATCTCTGTAACTCAATAAAAGAATAGCTTGGGCAAGAAGATGGTAAGGGAGGCTGCCCGAAAAAAGGCAGCAAAGGACAGCCAAATGAGCTTGGGGGTGTTAAATCGGTATTTAAATGTGCCCTGTTCTAATATCTGATGATTTTAAGGGGCATGGAAATATAATGCTAAGGGAAAGTCATGTTTTTGCTGCCATCTACAGATGTCAAAGTGCAATTTTTAAAGTTTAACACCCACACACACCCAACTCAGAAAGTGACAATATATATAAAGTTTAGCTTAAATTCTAGTAAGTGAAATAACGGGTATATTACTATAGCAGTTTATTTTACTTTTCTTTCTAAAATATGTACATTTAATCAATAATGTAGCCTTTGTAACATCTCAAATTATTTTAAAACCTTTCATCAGAAGACTGCTGTCATAACTCAAGAGTGGGCCAGGTCATCTGTTGGGATAGATTAGCTGCAGCCGTGGCTGCCGACAGACAGTCTGAGAGTTAATGAGATGATTTCAATGAGGAGTGAGATGCACTGGATTTTACCCCTACACTTTCATGTATTTCCCTGGTTGTTATTAAAATTACTGTACGTTGCATTTTATACAAGTGTATTTTATTGTTTGGATATGAGAAATCAGCCCCAAACAAGGAAAATCAAAATATGACAGTGATGTCAACTCTGAGATGCCTTCTGCACCTTTGCTCTTATCCACATACTCTCCAAGATTATTATGATGCTTCTCCAACTTGCCTGTGCATTACTTTTAAAGGATTAAATATAGACAAGAATTACTGGAAAAGCGTTTGATGGAGAAGAAAGAAGTGGCCCTTCGGGAAGCGCATGAAGAAGAAGAGAGAGAGAGGCGGCTAGAAGCCCTTAGGAAACAGGTGTTTTTAATTTGGAAATTTTCATGGGTGGTTTTAAACAAAATGTAAGTGCTCTCAACCACATTATTACTGGGGCTTGGTTCATGACATCTGCTATATAAAAAGGAGCTTTTCCAAATTGGGACACTGATCTTCATTCCTGGGAGTAATTAGATTTATGTTGAACCATTTCCAGTTTCTCAGTGTATTAAAAGAACTTTTATCAGCACCTTTTAAAAAGCTCTCCCAATATTTAGATGTGTCCATATCACCTCTAGTTTATTAGCTGAATAGTATCCACTTGCAACAGTGAAACTCTGCATCTAGTGGACGGATTCTATGGTCCTCAAAAAAACTTGGCAGAGCAAGATAATCGTCTTTGGGGTAGGAACCTCTGCTTGGAAATATTCCACAAACACGTTAAGAACCCCTTTTTACAAACACCCTTTTTGTGGAGAAATAAAAGCCTCCCATTGCCTTGTAAAAGTAGGCAAAAGTAGATGACACATTTCCCAGGTAACAGGAAATGGCTCTCTGGTTGCCCTCCTATGTCAGTGGAAGCAATATGGTGTCGCGCATGGATAAGAACTTGGCTTCTAGTGTCCTCCAAGCCTGGGACAGCCTGCTTTGGTACTCACTAGCACTGGAAACCTAGGTCTTTTACTTAACCTCCCCAAGCTTTATTTCTTCATCTGAAATATGGGAATAATAATAATAATAATAGCACCTGCCTCATAGGTTTGTAGTAATGTAAGTTCAAATTTGTTGAGTATTTACTAAGTAAAAAGCCCTCTTCTAAATGCTCTTAGATATTACTTTTTAAAATCTCTACGGCACCCTAGTAATACCTATGGAATAGGTATTGCTAATATTCCTGTTTTACAGAAGAGAGAGCTGAGGAGGCTTGCCCCCAAAGTCACACATCTGGTAAATATCACACCTAATTCAAACCAAAGAAGTCTAGTTGAGTGAGATGATATAAATGAAGTGTAAATGCTGTATACAACTATTCTATCATTGTCTTCTTTGGTAAAATAGATTGTAAAGATAAATTCAAATCGTAGGAATGTAAGTTCTGGTCAGCCTAGATCCTAGAAATTTAAATTATTCTTAAACTCCTACTAAATTTGATTATTTAATCATTAACAAATAATTATATACCATGACCTTCTGGGGGTGAGACAATGTCATTATTACAAAACACATTCTTGTTCAAATATAACTTTGATAAATACAGTTCATATGATTAGAATAACTTCCATCTGTGGACCTTTTGAAAAAGGAAATATTTGTGCCCGTTATCTGTAATCAGTGTTTAGAACTATAGTATAAAATATTTTAGCTAGGAAACCTATAATAATTAAACTATGGTCAGCCCTCAGTTATTTCATTACAGTTTCTAAATGGCATTAAAAATGCCATTTTCTTCATGCTCATTCTTGACTTTCAGAATTAACAGGCAGGTGTTACTAATGGTGCATATAATTTACAAAATTAGTGGATTCTTTTCATTAAGATGCAGGTTTGAATTATCATAAAGGACAAGGGCATTTGGGTTATAATGACTCTGCAGTTTTTCAGTAGAAAGGGTAACAATGGTTTATAGCAGTCCTTGGAAATCTAGTTGCCTGATGCAATGAAAATTCACATATCTTGCCCAATAATGTCAACACAGTCGACTTTACCCATGAATGATATGCTCTAGATTCAGCTTAATCAGATTAAGCTTTCTAGAAATCTTCATGGGATTGTTACTGTTGCCATAGATTGCTAGTGGTTAAAAAATGAATGTTGTTTTACTTTTGGTTACTTTCAAGGTGGTTGAATATGTAGTTTTTCTATATAAGATTTCCTATGACTTCATATCAGCAAGATAATTTTTTATCTGAAATTAATCTAAATTGTAACTATTCAATCAATAGCAAATAATTATTTACCAATGGCCTTTTAATATTTTGTTTTATGTTGTTGTAACTCTTTTGTGGATCTCTAGACCTGGCCTGGATTTAATATTCTTTCTGCCATTTCTTCTTAGGTTTTATCTTTAATAAAATTTCTTTAATGGGCATTAACATTAATAATGTTACCCAGAAGATTTAGCTTGTACCTTGTTCCTAGTAGCTATGCTTTCTCTTCTTTCAGGTTGCTGTTGTTGCTCAATTTGATCCTTTTAGAATGATGTCAGATACAATGGCATCGAAAGCTAGGACAGGTATTGAAACTGAAGAATTTATTCTTCAAAAGCCACTCTTCACATTGAATACATACAGTGAACAGCAGGTAATTATGGGAATTAGCATGATTGATGCAAAAGCTATGATGATGATAAGAACTATAGAAATGTGTGTTTTGGGTTACAAATTGTTGTCAATATTTACATTTGAATACTAGATGGATTAGCTTAATTTTTTACTTCTAAATGATAGCAATAATTACTGCAAAATTCTTAATATTGTAAAATAGTTAATAGGTAACCATAGAATAAAACGGTTTACTTGAAAATGTTATAAATCTGTCATTAAAAACTATTTTTGAAATTAAAAATAACTTTATAAGGTTTTATTTGAAAGTTCTGTGTTAAAATTTCATTTTGTTTAAATTTTTCTGTTATATTAATACTTTATATTTAACTTCATAACATAAATCCTATGAAACAACTGATGATACTGATAAGATAAGACAAAAAAACTTTTAGAAATTAAAATAAACAGAAGATAATACATCAGAGCTAAGGATAAAATAAATCATTTTCTGTGAAAAAAATGTTAAGGGGTTATTTAACCATTTCTAGGAACTTAGGATTCATTTTAGTCTGTACCTGTAACTGAGAAGAAGTTTAAAAAAGAGGTTTTAGATGGATGGATTGAAGGGATAGACAGTGGAAGGAAGGACAGATGAATGAATGGCTATCACTGAAATTAATGGAAAAAGTAGTTAATTTTACAAAACTAAGGACAGAAGCTAAATACTTATTTATTTAAAAATCAGGAAACTTCATTCATTTATCCATTGCCAAATAAATCCAATGTATCTCTACTGTGTGTTGCGTGCATGTTTTGGTGGGGAATAAAAAGATGAATAATTTATTCATTTATTAATTGAACAAGTATTTATGGAACATATACTATATTCTGGCTCTGTGTGAGGTACCTGGGCTATATCCTGAAAAAGAGAGATTGGTCCTGTCTGGAGGAAGTGAATAGAAAGCTGGGTTGGGAGGAAAAGTAGCATGAACAGAAATTAAGCTGCATGGATGAGATCAACTCTGTAATGGAAGAGGTCTAAGGGCTGCAGCAGCAAGGGGAAAGGGACAGATGGTTAACTCCAACTGCAGAACTTCAGAAAGTGTCAGAGAGGAATCTTTTAAGCTCTATCTTAGTTAAGGATTTTTGGCAGCAGTAACAAAATTCACTCCAGATGGGGATTTACAGTAATAACAAAAAAAATAGGTTGGGGGGGATCCATAGAGAGAGGGACTAATTATTAGGATGCCTGGGTATCTTCAGATACCAGATGTGAAGTCAGAAGCAGGAAAAGTCTAAGGTAGCTGGGCTGCAGAAGTAAGAGAAGAGGGTAGGACAAGGCCCTTCCTGGTACGTCCTCATTGTGAGGTACATAACACGTGGTATGGGACAAGTGCTGGAGATGAGACTGGAAACATGATTTTGGGTCTGACTGTGAAAAGCATAGTAGGTCTTGCTACTATGGCATTTGATCTTTATCCTGTGAGCAGATGTGAGACTTTGAAGCAGGTAAATTTTATAATTGGATTTATGTTTTAGCTGTGTGTCCTGAATAGAAAATTGGAGGGGGTGGACGTGGGGTGGGGTGAGGTCCTTTTAAGATGACAGAATTGGTGGGGGTGGGGGTCACGCATGGCTCTGACTAGAGGGGGAAGGGATAAAGAAAGCAAGGGTGATTCCAAGCTAGACACCAAATCATAGTGGGAAGAGACTACATTTTGGATTCAAATCCACATCCACTATTTACTGGCTGGGTGCACTTGTGTAAGCTATTAACATCTTCATGTCTTGTTTTCTTCATCTGTAATATAATTATTTGCAAGGTCCTTGTGAGGATTAGAGATAATAAATGTCAGCTGCCTAGAGTAATGCCTGGTACCTCATAGTGATTCAGTAAATTAGAATTATTAGGTAGAGCTGCCATTAACCATATAAGAATGCAGAAGGAAAAAGAGACCTAGGAAGAAAGAGAATTTGTTTTGCTCATGTCCTGTTTGGGGTGAAGATGTCTAATACTGATTGGCTGCTTCTCGGGAGGGGAATTGGGGAGATGGAAGTCTGGGTGAGAGAGAGATCTCCATTTCACTTGCTATCTATTCAAGAATAGAATAATTAAAATATTTAAATCTCACAGCCCTGGAGTTGATGAGAAAGATGAATCCTGGAGATAATTTGGGTGTCAGTAGCACACAGGTTGAACATAAATCCTTGGTAATGGACGGGAGTGACCAGGGAGAATATATTGAAGAAGAGAAACCTGGGTCTAAAACCTGGTTGCTTTTCAGACAAAAATCTCTGTATTATTCTTGAATTCATACTCATCATTGCCCCTAACCTTGTGTCTGGTTAGTTGCCAAGTTCTATTGATTCTTCCCTTCATAGTGTTTCTGACAGTTATCTCTTCCTTGCTACCAGCCAAGTGTAGACATTTATTACTTCACGTTTAGACAATTGTAGAAGACTCCTAACCACTCTCCCCACCTCCATCTCTTCTTTCCCTGCCACCTTCTTATATCCTGAACTTAGAATCAGATTCATCTTTCTGCGCAACTGCGATGATTATATTACGTCCATGCTAAAAACAAACACAACTCCAGTAGCCCCTCAGACTCCTTGGCACGGCCTTCAAGCCTTTCAGATTCAAGTCCCAGCCTGAGAAGTGTCCTTTTCCAGTGTTCCTCAAACACCCAGTGCTCTACCTAAACTACCCTGATCCCAGATTGACCTATTTCACTTCTGTGTTTGTATGTGCCTTCCTTTCTTGTTAGATCTCTCTTCCTCCCCCCTCAGCTTTATAGAAGAATAAGTTGGACTTTAAGGTTAGCTTATTGCTCCTCCTTACCTGAGATCATCCTCATCCCATCAGCACTAGGAGATGCGCCTACTTGCTTTACTGCACTTAGAGCATCTGTCTCATGTTTCCATAAACTGTAGTTATCTGTGTACATTCTTAACACCCCCATTTGTCTAAGACCTCCTTGAAGGTCAGGCTGCTTGCAGCAGCTTATTATCTCATTCTCTAGGGGGACTTCAAGTCCATGTAAAATGCCTCATTAGGTAAAATCCACGTGCGGCCACCTTCTTATCATTGTGAACAGTGTCTGTTGACATTTAATATATTTGTGGAAAGAGGGGAAGAGGAATAAGGTCCAATCAGCCATAAATGAAAACAGAAATTGAACTATTCATATGTCTACACCCACTTAGAATCAGATTGATGGAGGCATTTTCTAGTTCTGTTTGAAATAGAAATCCGGCCTTGGAAGAAAAGTTCTATTGATTTTGTTTTTCAAGTAGTGGCTTTGAGTTTAAACTTAATTTACATATTGCCAAATGATGGAGAAATTAAAATATCTGTTTAAAGACAGATGCACGAGGTTGTGGGTTAGATTTATTTTAATCAATGATTTCCTGTATTTTATAATTCCAGCCAACAATAAATAATAAATAACAATACTGAAAGTAAGCTTTTTTTTTAACCTCATCTTTTAATAATTTTAATGCACTATATTTTGACTAATCTAGCATACAATATTCTATACATCCTCTTTTGGAAACCACTGATATACTGGGAAGTGATAATGCCAAAAGAGCTTTGGACATTTTCAGTAAAAATAACTAGAATATAGTCACTGTAGTCTCAAAGTTTATTGTCATCTATCCATTTATCCAGCGAAAACAAATTATGCGACTTGGGAAAATATGGAACTAAATGATAAGATTTATTTTATTTCAATGAATTGCTATTTATTTGAATTGTATTTTATTTCTACAGATAATTTCTGACCCTAGACTTCGATTTGAATTAGCACTTCGAGAAGCTGGACTTCATAAAACATTGTATGCCAAAGAAATATTACCAAAAATCAGCCCTCAAAAACCTCCAAGAAAGGATATGGAGTCTACTGTATTTAAAATCTAGAGCTTATCCTCAAATCCTCATATAGATAAACAATATTTTTCTTTGAAAGCATTTATATGAATAACAGTAATTACTGCTTTCTAAAATTTTTTAAAATATCAGACATGGAATTCATGGCATCTATTAAAACAATTTTGCCTTTCTTTTATGATTCTTAGAATTTTATGCACTATTTGTTATATCTTTAAGTTATATTTGATAGTACCAAATTTCCAAAAATTATGAAACTTGATTATGGCACATATGATACATATACTATCATTTAGTAAACTGAACGTTGGAGGTTCTGGTATCCCATGAAAAGAGCTCAAAATAACCACTTTTTAGAATTATGAATTATGTAGCTGCTATCTGCTAGTGTTCATTTCTGCATGTTATTTCAGAATTTGACTTTTTAACTATGGAAGCTTCATTATCATTAATATTTCTATTATTTCTTGATTATTATAAGAGGAGACTGAACCTTTCTCTAAATTTAGAAACCAATTTGGTACACCATGTTTACTGCAAACCAATCATCCAAACAATTTCATTTTGCAAATTAGCCCTTAAGAACAAATTAGAAATTAGAAATAGCATTTCAAGCATGGGAATAACTATTTGGGTTTGGAAAAAAATATATTTGCATGGTTGTTAGGAAGAAATATTTGAATACTTTGAACACTGTCAAAAGTTCCAAATTATCTGTTAAGTATCTAGATGATTTTATAGAAAGAAACATTTCAAATAAAAGTCAATCATAAATTTTTTATTATTTCTCAAAAGTGGTTATCCAATCAGAGTAGCATCTCAGCGTTGTTAAAAGTTGCTGTTGTTGCTGAAAAGAAGTCTACACCCCTTTTCTCTCTATTGTAGCTCCCTGCCATTTCCTACCCACCTCTAGCCTGGGGGTGTAGTATTCCCACGGTTATTGGAATAATGTAAAAGAAGACAAAGACCAGTCTGACTGGTGGAATTTTTGGCTTCATGATTGTCCCGAACATCATGGGAATAAGAAATACAACAAGTCCAGCCCACCAAAATGAGCCTTCACAAAAGATTCTATGGGCAAAAACCCTTACTATATTTCAAATTCATTCTAATACGCTCCCATCTCAGCCTTTTACATCATCATTACATCTGATAAAGAGAGAAGGAAGAAGTCTGTAACAACAGGCAAGAAGAACTGAGCATTGGCGTTTATCTTGAGGGTGTCTCCCGGGGTCAAAATGTCTCTTTATGGGCCCTCAGTTTGCTTGATGTGAAGTCTCAGACCATAAACCCAGGAAATCCCTTCTAAGTCAGAGCATATCCTGTCTACAGGCAAGACACTGAGGCTGCTCAGAGTCCATGGGTCCTTGACAACATCAACATCCGTACTGATGTCCAGGGGATCACACTCAAATTCCAACTGAGTATTATCTCTTTTACACTTTCCCAACGGTCAGACTAGTATCTGGGGACAGCACAGCAGGAGGTACCACCATCATTTTGAGAATAATAGAGAGTTGATATGCTGTGTGGTTTTGATGAGAACATTAGTTGAGACCTTGGCAGCAGTCTAGCTGTTGGCTATGCCCAGATTCAGACCTTATTAATTCCCTTTTAAAATAGTATTAACAGTTACCATTCATTGAGCACAAACTATGTGCTCAGTACCATATGTGTGATTTACATATAATATC
>NW_007735161.1:51190-54096 GCF_000696425.1 Galeopterus variegatus | reverse complement strand
CTGTAAATTGGAAAAGCTTGGACTTACATGGTAAGGTTGAAAGTCTTCATACCCTTTGATCCTGCAGTTCTCTTCCTAGATATATGCCCTTGAGAAGCTCCTGCATGTGTGTACAAAGAGATTCCCACATAAAAACAAAAGTTCATCAACAGTAGAATGGATATAAAAATTGTGGTATATTTATATATGGAATTGCATATAGCAATGAAAATGAAAAAAAAATCAACATGGACAAAAGTGAAAGGAACCAGATGCAAACACATGCATATTGTGCTGTATTTCATTTATCTGAAGTAGAAAAACATGCCAAACTAACCTATACTGTTTAGGGATACATACATAGGTGGTAAAACAATCGAGAAAAATGAGAAAATGATTAAAAATAAAATCACGGTAATCATTACCTCTAGGAAATTGGGAGGTAGATGGAGGTGAGGATGTCCAAGTTTCAGAAAATGTTTTGTTGCTTAACCAAGGTAGTGATTATATGATGTTTCTAATTATTCTTCAAAGTGTATATAAGTGTCTTATACCTTATATGTCAATGCTATAAATTCCCAATAAAATGAAAGCAATATTAAAAAAGAAAATTATTAAAAGCATAATTTATTATTATATAAGTGCATCAGAAATAATATGTCAGTTTCTGATTTGGTGTCCCTCATTTACATGAGTTTCTGAGGTCTAGGAAGTCCAGTTCCTGCTTGGGCATCATGTTTACCCTGACATATGATAGGATCCCCTTTACTTCTTCCTCTCTAATCTTTGGGCTCTGCTTCACTTTGGCTCTTGCCAGTCCAGTTTACCCGGCAGGTTTGAAAAAGAAAGAAAAGAGTATGCATCTATTAGGTTTGTATTAGGACTATTAGAAGTAAGTGTTGCACCATAAAATTTAATTTCAATTATACATATGTGTGCATATAGTGGGTAATGACAACAATGTATTTCTTAGTGGGTAATGGTCCAAAAAAATTAAAAACCACACCTTTGTTGAAGGAACAAATCAATTCACAGGTAGAATTTCCTATGCTGTATTTTGCTGACTTTATCCTCTTGGTGTAGTTTAAATGTTCCTCTATCCTATGTTCTTTGTGTTTGGTATAAATTGTTAGTTGAATCTAGAAGTTTAATCAGATTAATATTTAGTTTCTTCTTCTTCCCCCCCTCCCGGAAAACCACTTCATTGTGGTGGTGTGTTCTCCTACATACATTGTCTAGTTAAGCCTACCTCTCTATTACCAGCAAATACCAGAAGAGGGAAAATTTTGCTTTATGTAAGTTTTCCAGCTAATTAAGGAAGAATGAGTGATTGAATTAGAGTATCTCTACCATAAAATCCATAATTAATTAATTGATCTAGGCAATGAGAATTAGCAGCAGCAAAAATTTCAAAAAGAGGCTCTTTTATAGTTTTGGAGGTTAGAAATAATAATTGAGTCTCGTTGGGCTAAAGTCAAAGTGTTGACAGGGATATATTCCTTTCTGCAGGCTCTAAGGGAGAATCTGTTTCTTTGCCTTCTCCAGCTTCTAGAAGCTGCCCATAGTCCTTGGCTCATGACCCTCTTCTTTTGTCTTCAAAACCAGCAGTGGCAGATGTAGTCCTTCTCATATTTCATCACTCCATAGCCGTCTTCTGCCTCCCTCTTCCACTGGTAGGAATTCCTGTGATTACATTGAGACCACAGTGACAATTCAGGATAATTTCTCTATTTTTAAGTTGAAGTGATTAGCAACATTAATACCCTTTTGCCATGTAACATAACATATTCATAGATTGTGGGGATCAGGAAATTAATATCTTTGCAAGTCATTTTCTGCCTACCACAGGTTATTTTATATACTTGTAGTCAATTGGTAATTGAGGCTGTTGCCACCTAAAGGCTTAATTTGGCAGGATAACAGAGAGAACCCACTTACATGGCTGGTAGTTGATGCTGATTGTTGGTTGGGATCAGTTATTTTATATACTTGTAGTCAATTGGTAATTGAGGCTGTTGTCACCTAAAGGCTTAATTTGACAGGATAACAGAGAGAACCCACTTACATGGCTGGTAGTTGATGCTGATTGTTGGTTGGGATCTCATCTAAGGTTGTCAACTGGACCAACTACCTGAGACCTCTCCATATGGCTTCAGCTTCTCCTAGAATGATAGCTGGGTTCCAAGATGAAACTTTTCAAGAGAAAACATTTTAAGAGGCAGAAAGTGCAACCTGCTAGGATAGTTAGGATGTACTGCTGGAACTGGCACAGTGTCTCTTCCCCCATACTCTATTCATCAAAGCAATCCTAGTGCTCTCCCAGATTCAAAAGGGTTGAGAAGTAAGCTCCACTTATTGATGGCATGTGGCAATGGCAAGGTCACATTGCAGAAGAGTATGTGAAATGTGAGATATTTTTGCAGTTATCTTTGAAAATCTGTCACACTTGTTATATGACATGACAAAATGTTCCAGGCTCATTTTGAACATTTTCTGTTATGACTTGGAATCAGCCTTTTCTCTAAGAAGCCCTGGTTCTTTTTAATGGAAAATGGTATTTCAAGACCAAAATTTGGATGGTAAGGATACACATTGCTACTGGGTTGGTTTTCTATTCTAGGCCTTTTCAATTGAGTTGCTAGAAAGCACACGCACACACACACACACACACACACACGCAAACACACACACATGCATGCATGCATACGTATACAGTCAGCCCTAAATATCTGTGGGTTCCACATCCATGGATTCAACCAACTGTGGATCAAAAATATTTGAAAAAAAAAAATGGTTGTGTCTCTACTGAACACATACAGACTTTTTTCCCTTGTCATTACTCCCTAAACAATACAGTATAGGCTTTTAAGATGGCGACAGGTCTGGAGCGGCCATGCCAGGAGACAGCGCGACCCTGAGAAGTGTGC
>NW_007735161.1:34539-46619 GCF_000696425.1 Galeopterus variegatus | reverse complement strand
ACACACACTCTCACACACACACAAAAACAAACAAACAACAACAACAACAACAACAACAAAAAACGGAGTGGGGAGAGGAAGATATAACAACCACAATTATTTTTTTTTGAAGTTCTTACAACAAGCAAATGGAGGGGACACACTTGGGTGGGAGGGGGGAGAGGGAGGAGGGAGGGAGGTTTCGGTGATGGGACATAATAATCAACTACATTGTATATTGACAAAATAAAAATTATAAAAAAAAACAATACAGTATAACAACTATTTACATAGCATTTACATTGTATTAAATATAAGTAATCTAGAGATGATTTAAAGTATATGGAAGGATGTTATAGGTTATATGCAAATACTACACCATTTTATATCAGGGACTTGAGCATCCATGGATTTTCATGTCCACAGGAGGTCCTGGAACCAATCCCCCATGGATTCCAATGTGGATACTTGGTATCCACACATATACATTTTCACATGTAAATGTATGTTATAGGTGTATATATATGTAAAGATAAACTGTTTTATTAATTGATTCTGTTACTTCTAATTCAAATTCCATAGGGCATTTGCTGACATTATCTATCTTACTTTTGTGTTTTTTTTTAATCACTGAAAATCCTGGTGCTCAATGACAGGAATGTTAAAATATTAACATTAAAATAGTTATTCATTTATATTATCCCACATTTTACATACAACAGTCTTAGAGTAAAATAACAATAAGATAAAAACAGATTAAAAATTTTTTTGTTATGCACTCTCTATTCTTTGTCCTATTGTTATAATTGTACCTATATTGTCGGTGATTACATAAATGTACACTCTCCCATTTAGATAGACCTAATTTAATCTTATTTCAATGTAAATACATACTTACTAATACAACCAGTCTATATCAATGCTTCTCATCATTTTTGTTGTGTGAATCCTGTTTTCTAGGAGACTTCAGGAATTGCTCATTGAAACAATATTTTCTGAGTTCTTAAATGTTAATAACAGATTGTTAGTGGTCTTTATAGTTAAAAGTCAGTTTTTCCTGGGTACAAAATACCTTATTTACATTTTCTTTTCTTAGCATAAAATGTTAAAAGAATGGTTATGATATGGTTTTATTTCCCTAATAATTATTTGGTCTTTTTGCCTAATTACACCAAATATTTTTTTTCACTTTCTTTTAAATACAGTAGTTTTATTGGACTTTATCTTGATGTTGATTACTCTAGGTCAGTATATGCAGTAAATAGTATTCCCTTTTACAATATTAATTCAATTTTATTCCAGACATTTTTTGTAAGTTATAGTTTTTAGTATTTCTTATGTTCCCTTTTCATTTTCCCCCAGGGACTCTTATACTATTATGCTATGTTGGATCTTCTTTGCCTGTAGTAACTGTTGTCACTTTCTCCTAAATCCTTTTGATCTCTTTCTTCATTTTGTCAGGCTTTCAAAACTTTTTGCTTGAAAATAATTTCAAATCTACAGAAAACTGCAAGAATAAGACTGCTATACTTTTTACCCCAATTCACCTATTGGTTAACATTTTATTCAATTTGCTGTATCATTTTTATGCTCTTTCTATACACACACACACACACACACACACACACACACACATTTTTTTCCTGAATCATTTGAGAGCAAGTCGCCTAAGCCATGACAATATGTATATATTTACTAAGGGTAAGAATACTAGCTTACATAACCACAGAACGGTTTACTGAGGTAAATCTAACATTGATATAATACCTTCTTCCAATCTACTCTCCATAATCCATGCTTATTAATTGACTCAGTGATATATTTCCTAGCACTTTGCCTCCTATTTTAGGATCCAGTCTAAAATCAGGAATTATTTAGTTGTCATATCTCTTTAATCTCCTTTAATTTGGTTTATTTCTGCAGGCTTTTTTTTTTTCGTCTTCTATGTCATTGACTTATTTATTTATTTTCAGGATAATTACTATATTTATCACTACATAATGTAATCATTTATTTGTGGCCCTTTGTTAATTTCTCACTAACCTCCCTCCCCCTCCCACTTTCCCACCTCTGGTGGCCTCAGTTCCATTCTCTCTTTTTAAAAATTCAAGGAATTATTGTGATTGTTGTTTGTTCGTTTGTTTGTTTCTTCTTTTGTTCATTTGTTTGTTTTTTTTCTTAGTTCCCACTTATGAGTGAGGATATGTGGTAATTCTCTTTCTGTGCCTGGCTTATTTCACTTAATTTTCTCTAAGTTCATCCATGTTGCAGCAAATGGCAGAATTTCATTCTTTTTCATGGCAGAAAAGTATTCCATTGTGTGTATGTACTACATTTTCCTTATCCAGTCATCTGTTGGTGGACATTTAGGTTGGTTCCATATCTTGGCTATTGTAAATAAAGCTGCATAAATATGGGAGTGCAGGTATCCTTTCAACATGATGATTTCCATTCCTTTGGGTATACACCCAGCAGTTGGATTGCTGGATCATATGGCAGTTGTATCTGTAGTTGTTTGAGGAACCTCCATACTGTTTTCCATAATGGCTGCACTAATTTACAGTCCCACCAACAGTGTAGGAAGATTCTTCTTTCTCTGCATCCTCGCCAGCATTTGTTATTCTCTGTCTTTATGATAATGGCCAGTCTAACTGGGGTGTGATGATATCTCAATGTGGTTTTCATTTGCATTTCCCTGATGCTTAGTGATGTTGGGCATTTTTTCATGTGTATGTTGTCCATTTGTATATCTTCCTTTGAGAAATGCCTATTCAGTTCCTTTGTCCATCTCAATAATGGTACCACCACCTACCACATTATGATAACCTGAAATCTAGGAGTCATTCATGGTGCCCTCTTTTTTCTCATTTTTAACAGTTAACCAATCAAGACCTATTGTATCCCCAGCTCCTACACTGTGACCATACTGATGATGGAAAATATTTGCCATTCTGACATTTGGGAAATGTCCCACATTATGCATGCATCTCCCAGAGTAGAAGCTAGAGATTCAATTTCCACAGTCTCTTAAGATATATTCTCTGCCAATCAGATGCACTCAATTGAGACTTCAATTCATAAGAGAGATATGAGAAAGCAAGAATCCATTTTCTAGCAGGAGTGGCAATGGGGCATACAGCTTTTGGGGCCAATAGCTGCACAACTTATAACGTGGTATCTAGTACTTAGGGTAGGTGGTGCGAGCAAAGGCACATGAGACTAGCAGAGCAACAGTGGGTCTTCAGTGGAGCATCCTTCCTGATTGAATAGGCTCAAACACCAACTCTCTGGCCCTCCTAGAAATTATAGGAACTACATAACACCCTTTAAAATTTTTTTCTACTATTTAAACTAGTTCAAGTGGGTTTCATTGTTTGCCACTATGGATGCAGTGACACACTGGTCTTTTTTCAGTTCCTCTAATGCACAAACTGCTGTCTTGTGCCCCATGTAGACAATCCCTCTATCTCTGCAATTTGTCCTCTCAGCCACCATTTTCGATCTCTTCAGAAAATAGGAAGAAGAGAACATTTCAGTTTCTTTTGAACGTCACCTTAATTGCTGAGTACTGTTTTGCATAGCAATGATTTCTACTATATGGAGGGACTGACTATAAAATTATTTTGTCCCCTTCAAAGAGCTCAACGCACTTTTCCATATCCAAAGTCCCATTATTTGTATAGTCCTAGTATTTTCTAAAATTACAGAAAGGATGGGCTTTCCTACATCTGGCATATATTCAATTATTTTGTAAGGGCCCATAATTCCTTGGGTTTTACTTTGCTCTCATTAAAACAGCTCCATCATCTCTGTGGCTGTGCTAGATTTTAAGTCCAAGACACAGGGGTAAAATATGAAGCCAATTTGAAGATAAAAGACATTTTTTAAGGAAGGTTAGGAAAAAATGGAAACTTTTTAAGACTAAGACTTTGCCTGGAGAAGTCATGAGGAGAATCTAAGATACAGACCTTTTTTTTTTTTTTTTTGTCCTTTTTGAGACCGGCCGCACTGCGCTCAGCCAGTGAGTGCTGTGAGCGCACCGGTCATCCCTATATAGGATCCGAACCCGCGGCGGGAGCACTGCTGCGCTCCCAGCGCCGCACTCTCCCGAGTGCGCCACGGGCTCGGCCCAAGATACAGACTTTTTAAAGACTTCAGTCAAATCCCAGAAATAACAAAATTTGACCTAAAAAGAAAAAGAGGTCTGGGAATTCTACTATAGACATCTGATCAATTTGTTTAGAAAAATATGGCTGTATGCTTGCTGATGAATTTGAAGATGAATAGTTGATAAATGACCAAGTACTAGGGAGGCCCTGGGAGGGAAACTCTCAGGAACTTGGACGCTAAGCAAAGTGGGTATTTCCCCCTTGAGACTCAATATAGGATTGGATTATAATAATAGAACCCACAAGCTGCATGAACTCTTCTTATGGAATCAAATGTACCTCTCAATCCTTAAAGAGGAACGTGGCATCAAATCTGTCCTGCTCTTACCATATTTTTTAAATCCCCAGAAAGATAATTTTCAACCTCTACAGTAATTCCTTTTTTGCACTAGCAAATGCCTGTGTTGTTTTTCTTTCCTGCCGTCAATATGTGAGTCCAACTTTTTCTCTGCTTAACCTGATTCAGGTTTATATTAAATACATGTTTCTAATGTCACTGTAAGCCCCACTAATTTAATCAAATACCTTTTTGCTTCAGAGAATTTATTATTTTATTTGAGGCAAAGTAAGTGTGAGGAAATAGTGGTTGTCCTATTTTCCTTGTATTTTGCACATTCCCCCAGACATGTCAATATTACTTAGCACCACATATGCCTAAAACTCCTAATATTTACAAATAATTTAAAAAACAATTTGCCTACATTTCTTTAGATATTTTATAAATATTGTATTAATCTGGAATGCTTATCTTCACAGTACATTTAAAACAAAATGCTGCAAAAATGTCTCATTACTATTGAAATATTATGAACTAGCTTAGTTTGAGAAGATTATTAAAAATAATATTTACTTTTAAATTTACTAAAACGAAATAAAATTTTACTTGAAAGTAAAGATAAATGACTTGCGAAAGGAAATCCAGCACCACACAACATGAACTTATATCTACATGAATTTGAACTCTATTATCTGGAAAGGAAAGACTCAGACAATGTGAAGAGAATATTTTCTCATCCACATTATTATATCGATATAACATAATTGCTTAAAACCAGTTTAAGAGACCACTGGAAGCTTCAGAGCTTCTTTATTTTTGTGTTTCTAGGCAATTTTCTTTTTTTCCACTTTCTGAGTTCAAATTATAGTTTAATTCAATTCAACAAACCTTCATGTGGAGAAATGGAAAACCTCCTCACCCTCTTCACAGGTGTAGATAAACACATTACCTAACCTGTGGTGCAGGCAAGAGAAAAAGTTGTAGAATATTATACATCAAGACTATGGGACCCAGAACCCAGACACTAGGCATGTATGACTGTCCTATGTGATGTGGTTTCTTGAGTGGCTTTACAATGTAGCAGAAATTGTTTCTGTGTGATGATGGGACCCATTCAGTAGGGAAGATAACAAATTTCTGGGAGCCCTTTTGTTCAGATCTGGTGCATTTTTCACCCTGCAGACTTCTGACCATTGTCACCTCCTTGGTCTGTCCCTATGACATGAGACGGAACACACCATTCAGATGTTTCCTTTGTCTGTGCTGGTTTTGTACCCTTTGAAGCCTGACAAAGCTGTGACTTTCACCTCTGCCATCCATCAACTTAACCCCATTTGTCTCAGACACAGGCCTGTGGACCCTTGAATGACAGCCCAAGGTGTTTGAACTTTATCATACAGACAGTACAAAATATTCAAAGCTCTGTTGGCACAGAAGCAAGGACAGTACTTCCAGAAGGTTAATGTGAGAACAGAGTACAAGTCAGATGGAAGGGGAGAGAAGGCTGGGACTGAGGGAAACACTGATGATTAGTTAAAATAAATCCAATGCGAGGTGATGTGAAAGTGGGGGCCATGAAAGTGGAGTTTGATCCTTATCACTTGAGGAGGAAGACTGAACTTATTCTCTTCACTGATGATTAGTTAAAATAAATCCAATGCGAGGTGATGTGAAAGTGGGGCCATGAAAGTGGAGTTTGATCCTTATCACTTGAGGAGGAAGACTGAACTTATTCTCTTCTCTCCTTCTTGCATGGTTCCTTTAAAGGGGTGGGAAAGCATGTCTGTCCACAAGGTAAGCTGTGAGCAAGTGGGTATACAAATGAAAATACGTGTAACTCTCCTGAGCTGAGGCTGTGATGATGGGCCTGGCTCTCGCTTCTCTTTCCTGTTGTCCAAAAGGATATTTCTGAATCCCAAAGAGAAGCTCTTCCAAGTGCTCTTCCAGAGTCTGTGACCAATCCTGATCCTAAGCATGGGGTGTAAGGATCACTCAGCATCAAGCCCTGGAGGCTGCTGCTCCTGCTGCCAGCATGTCACCTGGTCAGCTGTACCACATCCTGTCTGTGGTTAATTCTTTGTAGTCCCTTGGTAATGGTATTTCTGTCAGTGGTACTGTAGGGCCCCGAGGCTGCCTTCTGTGACCAAGACCTCCAGCTCCTGTGATACCTGCCTTCATCCATCTCTCGTTACTGACCACGTGCATGGAGTTCCACCAGATGTCTGCCATGTCCTACCCCTGCTTGGATCTATCTACACCACAAGTCTGGGTTTCCGTTCACTTCAGTTATTGGTGCCCACACCTTATCTGTCCTTTCTTCACTTTGGGTGTAACACACTCTTCATACTCATCCTCACATGCCAACTGTGGTAGCTGTCCCCAAAGAACACCCCCAACGAGCAATACCTCCCACTATTTGTGCCCTCCTGTAGTTCCCTCCCTCGCACATTGAACCTGGATGACCCATAGACTGGGCAGAAGTGACGCTGCCAATTCTAAGCCTCAGTGTTAAAAAAGGCCTGGCAGCTCTGCTTCTGTGTTCTAAGAAGGCAGTTACCATGTGAGAGGTCTGCATACCCTGCTGGAGGAAAGGCTACATAGAGAGGCCTGAAGGATGTGTTCTGTGGCGAGGGAAACCATATGCTTTGCACTAAGGCACCAGACAAGTGAGGGAGGAAGTCCTCTGGGACATATGTGACTGCAACCATATGAGAGACCCCAAGTGAGACCAGCAGAAATACCACCTATCCAATCCCAGTCAACTCCTGGGACTAAAAGAACTAGTAATAAATTATTGTTTTAAGGTGGTTTGTTGTGCAGATGCAGGTGTCTGAATCAAGACTCTTCATCAACAGATCCTTGACTATGCACAGTCCTTTTTCAGAACTCCTAAGAGTAACAGCCAATGTTTATGGAGCACTAACTACATACCAGGCACTCTTTTAGGTGCTTTGCATGTGTGAAGTAATTTGATCTGCAACAACATCATGACATACATGCTATTGTTAGCTGTGTTTCAAATTGGGAAACCACAGCTTAGGAAGGTGACTTACTTTGCCTAAGATCACCTGAATTTAAACCAGGCAACCTGGCTTCTGAGCTCTAAACTCCACTGCCTTCTGCTCTCAGAATTTGCCAAACTGGCCATCCTTCTGTTGTCATGAATATTTAGAACTATATTGGGTATCTGTAGAAATGGTGGGATATTCTGCAAACAGATATTGGTGACCCTTCTTTGGGTTTTTACCAGGATATGGCATCACCTGTATCATAATGGTGTGATTTAGAAAGTGCTGAGAATGTCCCTTAGGCCCCCCAAATAGCTCCCATTACCAGGAGTAAATGCTGAATTCGTTTCAATAGTGAGAGTGTGAATCCTCCAGGAGGTCTATCACCTTAAGTCATTATTTCCAAGGTCTGTTCCACAGAACCTTCTTTCCCAAGATCTATTCATACATTCAATACCTTTCCAGCTAGTGACTATAAAATAAAGTCTTTTTTTCTTTTTATGTATAAATGGTTTTGCCATAATCATCATCTTATGTTTTTACCAATTTCTCCTCTACACGTGTCTCTGGAAATGCCCACACAATGTGTCCTGGTTGAAGCTTGTCATCTTAGACAGCCATGTGGCTCCAACAACAGCCCCAGGGGTCTGCAGATTATCTCTTGCCATCTCAAATGTGGCCTCACTTAGGCAGTTGCTGTTCTTCCTCCAAGATTTGCTCCAAGCATAGAAATAGGGAATTTCCTTAGTTCCACACAATAATAGCCATTATAAGCCTGTAGCAATTCACAAGATTTATTGATGGCTTAGAGACTGCAGAAGGGGATTATGACAGGGAGGGGAGGGAGCATTCTAGGGAAAAATGAAAAGTCCATCTTCTTCTCACAATGGTTGACCTTACCCACCAAGTACCCCTTAGAAGCTAGCAATCAGAAATAGTTCTTTAGTTAATAACAGTGTACTGTATGATAGAAAATTGCTAAGAGAGTAGATTTTAAATGTTCTCACCACACACACACACAAAAATGATGTGTTTGAGGTAATGAATATGTTTATTAGCTTGATTTAGTCATTACACAATGTACGCATATATCAAAACATCATGTTGTACACGATAAGTATGTACAATTTTTGTTTGTCAATTAAAAAATTTTAAGTGCCCTTTTGACAGTCGAAAAGTAAAATAGATTTTAAAAAATGAAATAGGTTTTCAAAAAACCATTATTGAGCAACACCATGTTGGATTTAGCAAGAATCCACTGCACCCAACCCAATCTGTTATTTTTCAATCTCTTCTCCAAGATGAAGTGAACAGTGGTCAGACTCTATACCCTCCCTTCTGTAATGGTTCAGCCACGGCCCCAAATCTCCTGTAAGCAAACACCTAGGCAAGGACACACAGGGCTCCCAGGAACAAGGGTGATTTTCAGACATAGGGCACTCTGAATATAGATTTGGGGAAAAAAATAGTTCTTAGTGTTCTCATTCTGCTAAAAAACAGATCCAAAGACATTACTAAGTGTAATATTAATATTTCAGTCTGAAGCATCTGAATTTGGGTGTTTTCACTGCATTCCACTGTCTTTCAAAAAGAACAATGGTGTGTGTGTCTATGTGGGTGCCTAAAAAACCTGCACTCTGTAATATTGTGCATTAAAAGTAACAGCAAGCAAGGAGGCAGGCAAGCAAACTTGCTGGGGTTATAAACAGATCACTCTAAACATAAGCATCTTTGTAACCAGAACACTAATGTCAACAGTAATTGTTACCTGGGGAGACAGACAGCTTGAATCATGTAAAAATCTACCATAGTGAATGGAAAAATGCACAGAAACAAGCAAGGAAATGCTGATAACACCTCATTAGAGCACAGCTGGAGGGTGCTGAGAAAATGCCCATTGAAGAGGACCTCTGAGCCAGTGCGGCTGCTTCTGTGGTGGGCATGGGAGGCAGTGTGGGTCCAGGCGATGGCCACCAATCTCAGGATCACTCCATATCAAGAGCAGGGTCATAGCACAACAGGCTTCCTCAACCATGCCCTTTGCAGAGAGTTGGGTTTCCCCCCCACTCATCCTTCTACAGAAAGTGCGTTGTTTCCAGTGGCCTAGATTTTTGGGGGAGTCACAGACTCAAGGCCCATGCTTGTGTTTCTGCATCTCACCCTGTGCCACCCCAACAGCTGTTAATCCCAACTTTTAGGCTCCTAAAGCAGGGATCAGCAAGCTTTTTCTCTAAAGGTCTGCTTAGTAAATATTTCCACTTCTGAGGGTCATAGATCTCTGTGGGAACTATTCAGCTCTGCTGTCATAGTGCAAAAAGAGCCGTAGACAGTGCATAAGCACATGAGCCTGGCTGCGTTCCAATAAAACTTTACAAAAACAGGAAGTGTGTTGGAGTTGGCGCCCAGGCTGTAACTTGCTGACCCCTGATCTAGAACAGCACCAGTTTCTGCGTTCATCTTCTTTAAATTTTATGTCTCTTAAGTATTTCTGCTAATTTCTTGTGAGCATTAACAAAACATTTTGAAATATCTTTGTGTGACTTATCCAGATCCGAGTGTTTTGGGGATGGTGAAGGGATTTTTAGAATACCTAATTCTCCATCCTGTTGGAAATATGTCTGGTATATCTTTTTCTATCTCTGTAATGTCAACCTTCTCTGTGTCATTATGTTTTAGAAGTTCTCCTACAAATACAATGTAGCTGCATTTTATTTTACTTTTCAATTTGATCTTCTCTGCCTTATAACTGACGAGTTAAGTGAATTTACATTTGCTATGATTACTGGGATATTTAGATTTATTTCTATTACCTGTGTTCTATTCCCTATTTACCATGCCATTTCTACTCCTCCTTCTTTCTACTACATCAATCAAGTTTTTCTTTATTTTTTCCCCTCTAATTACTTGGAAATTCAACATTTAATTTTAATTTTTTGGGTGGTAGATCTTATATTTTAATACACACAAATAATAAAGTCTAATGTCATCCCAAGCCTCTATTCTCACTGGTTATGGTGGGCCCTTAGAATCCGTCAGCTCTGATCACACTTCAGTTTTCCATTTTAATATTATCTAGTACTTGTTTTTAATCCTCCTGAGTTTTTCAGTCAGCGTTTACCATCTTCTTTGCTTGCCAATGCTTTGTGCACCCTACTCGTCCTCCTTAGTTCAATTATTTCTTCCTGAACTACATCCTTTAATGAGTTGTTCTTTCAGCAAGAATCTAAGTGTAGGAAACTTCATCTTAAAAGTTTTTATTTTGTCCTCACGTTTGAATAATATTCTACCTGGGTAAAAAATTCTAGGTTGACAATATTTTTCCTCAGGACTCTGAAGGGATTATCTTCTGGAGTCTGTGATTGATATTGAGGTGCGTGCTATGCGATCTAATTGTTCTTGTGGGAAATCTCTCTTTCCTTTTTTGCTTTCTTTTAACACATTCCCTTAGTTTTCTTAGACACTTCCACCACAATGTTTCCATGTGTAATTTGTCTTTATGTACACTGTGCTTCTTGAATATTCATGTCTTTTACCAATTCTAGAAATTTCTTAGTAATCACGTTTGAATATTGCCTGTTTATTGTTCTCTCTATTCTCTCCTGGAACTTCTTTCAGAAATATGTTAGATATTGTTATTTCATTCTCTATGTTTCTTACTCTTGCTTTAAATTTTCTCTCTTTTCTTCTGTGCTGCATTCTCAGGTTTTTTTACTTCTATTATAGCTTGTTAACTCTTTCTACAGCTGTACCTAACCTGCTATGTAGGTCATTCACTGAGTTTTAATTACAATTACAATTTTTTAAGTTTTTAAAACTTTTAAATTTCATTTGGAAATAAAACTTGGTTCTTGATTTATTGCAGTGGTTAAGACCCTGGACTCTGGATAAAGAATGTCCCTGTGTAAATTTCAGCTCTGTCACTTATTAGATCTGTGACCTGGAGCAAGTTACTTAAACTCCAGTTCCCTCATCTATAAATTGGGAAAATAATAAAACCTCATAATGCAATAATAATAGTGTCATTGTGAGGATTAAATGAGTTAATATTTGCAAAGCATTTAGGTTCCCAGCACGTGGTCAGTGTGCGCTATCATTATCATCATCATCATCATCATCATCATCATCATCATCATTGTCATCACTGACATCATCATTCTCGCTATCATTATCATCATCATCATCATCATCATCATCATCATCATCATCATCATCATCATTGTCATCACTGACATCATCATTCTTGTCATCACTGACATCATCATTCAAAGCAGCCTTATCTTTCTGTGTTTCTCATTCTTGTGTTTTAATTACTTCTGTTGCAGCCATAATCATTTTAAAGCTATTGTTTGGCAGTCACTTTCTAAGTCCCATTCTAGTAACTCACGTTCTTGGGTCTAAACCTCCTATATCTTGTGTCTGCTGACTGTGCCCCACACAAAAATTGTTACTTGCTTATTCCATGACATTCTAACATGAGCTCATCTTTAATGAGGCTGGTTATTTTGTGGGAATCCCCTGCCAACTGGGTGTCTGTTTCCACACATGGTTTTGCATTTCTTATGCCATGAGTGCCAGGGGCACCTCTGTCCCATGACCAAACTTTCTGTATATATTTTAATAAGTGGGTTCCTGAAATGTAAATCCAAG
>NW_007735161.1:28690-32925 GCF_000696425.1 Galeopterus variegatus | reverse complement strand
TTTTTTTTTCATTTTTTTCTTATTGTCTTCCTCAACTTCGTGCCAATTTTCTTTCCTCCTGTGGTAGCATATTTTGACCTCACAGAGTCCCATATGTGCAATGACTACCTGAATAGATAACCTTATTTGTTGGTCTTGTACCATTATTGAGACACCAAAGCATTTTTACCAAGGATAATGCATATTGGGTTGATCTAGAAAAAATTTATTTTAAACCCACAGACTTTGATCCTGTGGAAATGTTCCCTGGTATCTCTCTTCTTATTATTATAGATTTAACCATTTTTTTTTCCTGATGGCTATTGATAAGTTAGTCATATCTTTGCACAGCATTCCTGACTCTGATGAACTGTGCTTTGAAAAATAACTCTGGTCAGCTACGCTATTTTGAGTGAGAATGCCAGTCTGGCTTGTGCAAGGATTCAGGCCTTCTTATTGGATGCATTCCTGTATTGGAGATAAGAACATTAGGCCAAACAGTTTCTCTACTGGTAGCTATTACTGTACTCGGTTCCTTTGCTCTGATTTCTCACTCAACAAGCAAACTTCTCAGAGCCATTTGACTCCTGTAGATCAGAGAAGCCCATGTAGAAATACCAACCAGCAGGCATGAGTATCAGGACACTCAGCACGAACTTTCTCTCTATAAATTAGTAAATTAGTATTTGGCATTATAAACACCACAGAACAGACCTCATTGAGCCTTTGCTTTTTATTCTAGTAAAATATACCTAACATTTACTGTTTTAACCCCTTTCGCATGTACAATCATTAGCATTAAGTACATTTACATTGTTATGCAACCATCACCACTATCCATCTCCAGAACTCTTTCATCATCTCAGATTGAAACTCTGTACCCATTAACAATGACTCCCCTTTCCTTGTTCCCTCAGCCCCTGGTAACCACTGTTCTACTTTCGTTCTCTATGAATTTGGCTACTCTAGGTACTTCATATAAGTGGAATCATATAGTATTTGTCCTTTTGTGTCTGGCTTATTTCACTCAATATCCTCAAGGTTTATCCACATTGTAGAAAGTGTCATAATTTCATTGAGACTTTACTTTTTAATGAATTGAATTTTATACATGTATCCTTTTTGGGGAAGTGAACATTTTATTAGCCTAAGCCATGAAACATTCTATTGGCGTAGATACTGAGATCAGCGCTGACATCTCTCACTCTGCAGCCCTCCAGATGCCATTCTCTCCCCCGGCTGTGCTCCAGCTCTGTCATAGTTGAACTCTCCTTAGCCTTTTAACAAAAGAAAGACTTCAGAAACATATCATCTTCACATGACAAGGAGATTTTTATTTTGAAATATGTAAGCTGCTTGACTTAGGTAAAATTTTGAAGCCACTGACCTTCACAAAATGATGTCTTTGGAAGCCTCATCTTATCTTTAATGTGTCTCTGCCCTCTTCTTCCTCTCCCCTCCCCCACCCCACCTTGGACACCGTAATGTAGCCGGTCAAGTCTTGGTCATCCACACCCAGGCATAGCATCTTGTTACTGGCCCTCACCTCCAGCTTGCTTCCCCTTCCTCCCACTTGCCCCCGATGGACTTCTGGTCAGCCCTGCTCTGCTCCTTTCAGTGACTTCCCATTGCCTAGCCAATAAGGTCCAATCTCCTTCACCTGACTTTTAGGGCCCCACGTAATAGAATCCAAAATTACCTTTCTAGGGTCGGCCAACAAGGAGTCTTCACTTTTCTGGTTCATATGTCCTATATTTTCCCCTCTTATTTCATGCTTTTCCCTTGGATGGCAACACCTTCCCCAGAGTCTCTATCAAAACTATGGCCCTTAAATAAAGATCATCTCAAATATCCGCCTTGTCCACAAAACCCTTTCAAATCTTCCCAACACCTTATGGTCATTGCCTTTGTTGCCCTTCAAAACACTTTTATTTCCACCTCTCTTTAAGAGTCTATCAGATTATCCTTTGGGTTATAATCATTCACACATTTGTCCTAGTGCCTCAAATGTCTTAGGCTGTAAATTGCTTAGAGAAAGTGGCTGTGTCTTGCTCTCACACAACACCTAGCCTGTGACTTGCAGAAAGTAGGTTCTTTGTAAATATATTTGTTCTGTCATTTGTTTACTTACTTGGAGTGGGTCCAGGTCGTTGTATCATTAAACCAATCTTGGAACCTGTTCTATAAGAAGTGAACCCTCTCAGTGGAGGGAAGAAGATAGCACTGAAGGTGGGACAATGATATGTAGGAAACAGATCTGAGTAGGGACTGGTGTTCACTGCTGATCCTTTACCCAGAGTAAAGGGGACTTAGGCGATATTTTTGTTTTGCCTCATTTTTGTTGGTTGTGATGTTGGGAGAAAATGTGAATGCAAAGAACCTCAATGATATGTAGGAAACAGATCTGAGTAGGGACTGGTGTTCACTGCTGATCCTTTACCCAGAGTAAAGGGGACTTAGGCGATATTTTGTTTTGCCTCATTTTTGTTGGTTGTGATGTTGGGAGAAAATGTGAATGCAAAGAACCTTAAAATCAGCTGAAAAATAAAATGATTTAGAAATAAAATGAAAAATCCAGATTTTTAAAGACCATTTCTTTCTGCCCTAACAGGAGATGGAGCAAAAACAGAAGTCCCAGATAATTGCTGTAACTCTGGAACGTCCACAGTGCTTCATGATGTTAATGATTAAGTTACTGTAAAGGACAATAGATTTTCCAAGAAATTTTAATAAATTTAAAAAAATAGACATAATCCTAAATGACTACCTTTTGGTAGGGTAATTCTAAACTAATCCTCTACAAAATATGTGATATTGGTTTCTAGGTTGTTTGCCTAATGAATTTTTGAGCTATTTTATATTTATAAAAAATAATTTTTAAATCTTGTTCAAGGGTTAGGGGGGAAAAGTGGTTTAACGATGGGCTTTTGTTCTCAGTGAAAATTGCCATGCTCAGTTTTTAGAGAAAGAAATGTTAAATTGATTCTGGGTTGAATGACACCTGTTGGGGATGAGTAGAAAAGGAAATCAGGAATGGGGAAAATGGTTGAGGAGTAAACATTTGAAGCAGATTGCAAATGGTAAGTTTTACCATTCATTTCAGGAGACATTGAATTGCAGAGACACTGGCTATTACTTTAGGATTCTTTTCTTTTTTTTTTTTCCTTTTTGTCTTTTTTCGTGACCGGCAACGGATCGCAACCCTCAGTGTCGCGCCCGTACCGGACTGGGACCGGCAACAGGATCGCAACCCTCGGTGTTGCGCCCGCACCTCGCTCAGCCAGTGAGTGGCCGGTCTGTATGTGGGATCCGAACCCTCAGCGGGAGCGCTGCCACGCTCCCAAGCGGCGTACTATAGCAGTGCGCCACTGGGCCGGCCCAACTTTAGGATTCTTAAAAGATAAACAAAGTCTCGAAAGATTGAAGAAAGAAAAACATTTATAGCTCATTTATTTTTAAAAGGGACAAGGGGAAACCTAACAATTGAAAGTTAGTTTACTTAGCTCTAACTCTGAGGTGAAGTACATTAAATCCTCAAAAAAATCTACCTATGGTATAGACATCTAGAGGCATGCAGGATCGTGGGGAGAAATAGTGTGGCTTTATGAAACTCAGTATGTGTCAGATGATTTAAATTTCCTTCCATGGCAGGATGACAGGACTTGTAGTTTGGAGGCAAGCAATAAGACCATTTATCTGTCTTTTACCCAAGTTTTCAATTCTACCCTACATGTGATGTCCAGTAGCCAGCTAGGAAAATAAATCAGGCACTGTGTTTCTCAAGCTGGAGAATTCATGAAAATTTTAAAATGCAAGAATACATTCTTGTATAGAAGATTATCTTTGTAAAAAGTACTCTACTAGTTAGAAAAAAAGAGCTAATTTCTGTTTTGCAGTTAAATCATAATTAACTGTAATTGTCATTTTTGTAATTGAAAGATCTTTGTATAGGATGACTTCAGGTTCTTAAGTCAGTGTTCTTCAAAATGGTTTCAGTCCCCAGATGTATTTTGGAGGCCGTATAACTGGGTCCCAGCAGGAACCAGATGGCACAATTAATGGAGAACCGAGAGAACTCAATGAAGGGACTGTTCACCAAGGGGTGGGTGGGATTTAGTGAACGAGGGATGGTGCAGCTGGGAACAGTTGTTACCAGCCCTGATCCAGGGGAGAAATTACTAGACCTAGGGAGGATAGCAGCATGGCAAGGGCCACTGACAGAAACTGTGGCATTAAACAGAGGACACGGGTGTCCT
>NW_007735161.1:25739-27993 GCF_000696425.1 Galeopterus variegatus | reverse complement strand
AGCAGCATGGCAAGGGCCACTGACAGAAACTGTGGCATTAAACAGAGGACACGGGTGTCCTGCCATGACCTAGCCTGAGGAAGGTATACAATCCCATGAAATCATATGTGAATTTGAGGGTGTATGTGTGAATGTGCCTTTTCCCGCAGAGCAGGTCTGTAGACTTTATCAAGGATCTCCAAAATGAGTCCTAAATGTTAAGAGTTATATCTTTAAAATAAGGAAATAAAGTTCAAACTGAGTTTGTTTTATTCCTAAAGTTGATAGTTTGTTTATAGCCATAATGAAGCACCTACAAGGTACAAAGCACTAAACAACATTCTAAACTGAATAAAAATAAGCCAGGCGAAGTTATCTGGTGTATTTTGGGCCACAGATTGAGTTTTACTAAGCAATTATCAAACTTTAGCTGTTTAGTGTGCTGGTGTTTGGAAGTGAAATGTGGAATAGAAAAGCTGGTTGTGGTTTTTAATGAGCTTACAGTGAATTATATTGACTAATATACATATATAATTTCAAAAGGCTGTTCAAATGCCAGCATTTGGATAAAGTTAACCTGACAGATAGTTAGTGATGTATTTGTTTTTCATTCATTTTTGTGGTTTTGTTCATTTTTGTTTGTTTTTGCTTTTTGTGATGTTTTAGTTTTGTGTTTGTTTTTATATGTATTTATAATGAAACAAAAGGAAAAGCATACCAGAAATGCACACTAACAAACATACATAGAAATAACCAGAAGAGAGTTTTTGCAAGACTATCTGTTTCTTGAAGGGTGCTCAAGGAGGACAAGACTGAGTGGAGAGGAGGGTTACAGGTGAGGAAGAGAGCCCGGGCCCAGACTCAGAGCATGCATAGGTGAGTGGTCAGTGAATGCTTGCAGAGGACGAAGCTCCATGACATGCTAAGGGTGTAAAGGAGACGTGAGGCTCCCAATGAAGACAAGCTGTCCAGTCACAACCCAAGAACGTGAAAAAGGGACAAACGTTCTCAACACAACACATGCGTGAGAACAAATTCGCATCTTCCTAGTGCAGTTCTAGTTCTAAAGGAAGAAGAAGGAAAGGAATGATGAGCTGAGGGGGAATTAAACTCGGTGACCTTTTTGAAGGACGTGGATTTGGGGCCTGGTTTTGACAGAGGGGAAAGCCTTGTCCTACACAAGCCACAACTGTGCGCCAATGGTGTAGGGGACTTTCTTCCCCACAAAGTGAGATGTGGTGGGAAGGACAGCCAGGGAGAGCTGTGCTGACAAGGGACTGAATAAGGAAAGGATGAGTCTCACAAAGGAGACATTATAGTGATAGTTTATACGGTGAATGCGGTGAAGAGGATTCATTCTTTATTTAACAAGTACTTACTGAGCACCTAGCATGTGACAGGCACTGTCGTAGGTGCTTGGGGGTACAGCAGTAAATAAAACAGGCACAGCCTTTGCCCTCAAGGTCCTTATAGTTGAGGCATTAGGCATTAATTAAATGACAGAAATCAGGTAATAATTGCAAGCTGTGATCAGTACTTTGAAGAGGAAGCAGAGGGCACTGCAGGCACAGCCTTTGCCCTCAAGGTCCTTATAGTTGAGGCATTAGGCATTAATTAAATGACACAAATCAGGTAATAATTGCAAGCTGTGATCAGTACTTTGAAGAGGAAGCAGAGGGCACTGGTGGGGGGTGCTGGAGGCTGAGGGATCTGGTTTGAGGAAAAGTAAGACTTCCAGAGGAACGGAGCTTTGAATTGAGATTTAAACCATGAGCATTAGTTAAGTGGGGGCCCTTCAAGGAGAGTAGACAGCAAAAAGCCCTGAAGTGGGAAGAGACATTGGCATTAAGAGTCCCCATTATCTTATATGACATCATTGTATCAATCAGGACAAGGCCCCTCTCAGTGGATGTGACCCAAAGCTAGGGTACATTAGCTAGCTGAACAGAGTAGATCTTAGTCCCACTTGTCCCCTCAGCTGAGCACCCCACTGGATAGATCTGTAGGCAATCCTTTACAAAGGGTATGCCTTTGTAGATTTGTGCCCTGAATACAACTGAGGAACCAAGGGTCTTGAGCCTGGAGGACAGAGACAGGTGAAGAAGTGGGGCAAGGTGCGCTGGACACCAAACTGGTCCCAGTATTGAATGCAGGGCCTCCTGCTGCTAAGAGCTTTGGTTTTCATTCTAAGACCGAGGTGAAGGCTTTGAAGCAGGAGACCAACCCAGTCAGATTTCAAGAATGGAGCAGGGCACTATCAGGGGTGAGGCTACCA
>NW_007735161.1:22682-24176 GCF_000696425.1 Galeopterus variegatus | reverse complement strand
CAGGGAGCATGGTGCCACCCGTATGGACACTGTGCTTCCCAGAGAGTCAGACAGGTAGGGGTATAGGCAGGGTCCGGGCAAGACCTGCCTCAAAGTCACACAAAAGGATTACTTTAACATTTTGAACTCAAGTCTAAATTCAGTTATTACTAATTCCTCAGGCCTTTTGATTAATATTGAAATGAAGTAAAAAAATATGGCTTCCTCAAAAAAGAAAAAACATTTCTAGAAGGCAACTTAGTCACTTGAGATTTCTGAGGAAAAATGAGGACCTTTCTTTGCATTACTAACAGTTTTGATTTGAAAATAAATGTGTGATCCAGGATTGTTATATCTGGTGATAAAATCACAAACATAAGCATACGTAAACCTCTAATTCTATTCTGTGGTGCACTGAAATCATGCAGGGGTAAAAAAGAAGTATGGTCCTATTTCCCTAAGGGTAACTTTTTCATATAGACCTACATAACACTGACACTTCTTTTCTGTAAATATTTTGAATGTGCATGATCAATTTCTGTCACTTGTCCAAAACCTAGAAGTGCCTGACAACGTTCTAACATGAACTTCTGGATTGGTTTCAGAAACAGTGAATGGTAAGTGTATCTACAAATGGCTGATCTATTTTGATGTGAGCTTAATTAATGCTGCATATGAAACTCNCCAGGTTTCTGGTGTATACCATTTACTGAGACAGGAAATACTAATGAGGAAAACAGACACATACATGCACACACGTGCACACACACACATTTCCTAACATTCCTAGTCAGGAATTGAGAAGAGGATTAACTGTAATTGTTTCATTCTTCTCTCTCTCTCTCTCATAGCCTCCCCTTCTCCCAGTAAAAAGGAAAGTAAAAAAGATTTCCCAGGAGCAGACAGATAAAAGTCAAACTGAAGGCTTATGAAATCACTCTGAAGTAGTTTCCACTTAGCCTAAAAAAAATGTGAAACAAAGTAAAACCCCACCATAAAATGACTGTGATGTATTCGACCTTACTTTTAGCTCTGATCTCTGTATTTGATGGTCAATTACTGGGATACCTTAAAAGTTGCACTCCAAGCATCTCTATTGCCAAAAGAAGTTCACAAACTGATGTACCTCTGAGGGGATTGTTTATTGTTACTGCTTAAAAGAGAAAACCATTCCCTGCCCAGGAGCAGGTCAATTCAGACTCAACCAGCCTGGGATGTGTTAACTGCCCGCAGGGAATCTCGCCCTATGCCTCCATTCTGCCACATGTGACAATGGCTCTAGGATAGTTATTGCGATTGGAATTAAACTTTATTTGAGCCACAACCATATAAATATATGTATACAAATGACACACTGTACAAGTTTATGAGCCATCCTTCACCCATCCCCCATCATTCTTTCCAACTCCCAAGTGGGTCAGATTTAGAAGGACCCCCACGGTGGGATCAATTCACAGGGAGCATGGTGCCACCCGTATGGACACTGTGCTTCCCAGAGAGTCAGACAGGTAGGGG
>NW_007735161.1:20429-21412 GCF_000696425.1 Galeopterus variegatus | reverse complement strand
ATTTCATAAAATCTCTCCATTATGGTTTTAGCATGTGGATGAGAACTATATAAAAATGCACAAATAATATATGACTTCCACATTACCACTTGAGCTACAAACTTGCAGGGGAGGGTTGGGCTGTCCAGTTATGACATCTGGTCACGAAGTCCAAGCTGCTGTTTGATGACGTTGGAGATTAGGAGCTGAGGCCATTGCTGGTGCTCCACTAGAACATCCTGGGCCAAGTTGATCTGGTCACAGTCAAGTCTGTCGAGAAGTGTCACACAGACCACAGCAGCTAGGAGAGCAAGTAACACGATTACTGAAACAAATGGGCTTATCTTTTCTATAGAAACATTAGCCCAACATGCCAACCCAAAGCACCTGTACTTTGTGTTGTTTTCTCTGTAATGAAGAAGCAGAAGCAGCCGCTAGACCCTCTTGCCTTATATATAATCCATATTTCTGTGGAATCCCACCAAACACTTCATCTAAATAAGTTAATTGAAATTACGATGAACATTCCCCCTTCCTTTTTCCTCCACAAGTGGCTAAATTAAGGCTCAAGAAAGCATCAAGTTCAAGATAAGAACAAGGAGAGTTCTATGCCATCGATCCAAGACACATAAGCCTTGAGCTTTCTGTCCTATTTCCAGTTCTTAGAGAAGGCTTCTCACTTGAGGGTATAACTGGAGAGCTAGCCTTTATTCCTGAGGGGGCATTTTACTCCATGGTGCCGTGTTTGAGTTTACCTGCTACAGCCCTTAATGCAGCCCCTGAAGTGTAAATAAACAAGAGATATAGAACACTGACCTCAGGAAATACCAATAAAGATGAGTACTAAACCTCATGAAATTTGAGAAGAAAAATACGAAATGAAATACTTAAAAATAAGGATCAGCCACATGAAAGAGCAAATGTATTAGCATTTAATTTCTAAAAAATGGGAATAAAATCTTAATAAACAAGAAACTAGGGGGAAAAGAACAAAAATGTTTTTT
>NW_007735161.1:17742-19730 GCF_000696425.1 Galeopterus variegatus | reverse complement strand
TTTTTTAAGAAATAAAACTCTCACTTTTGAAAAGTTGCCATGAGGGCAGTGTCTTTGGTTTGTTCCATAGGGAGGAGCCAGTGAGAAAAATTGGATTCCATACAAATTCTTTATTGTCAGTTTCACATCAAATCTTTGATATCAAAGAATGTGGTTACCCACATTGAAGTCAGCATTAAACCCTTTAAACCGATAACAGTGTAATAATCTCCATCTGCATCTGCATCATTTTAAAAAGGATTTAAGAGCATATGGAGTTAGCTGTGTCTGCATTAACAAGGTTTGAAGGCATGGAGACAGAGTTGGGAATGAGTATGATATTTATTTCTTTGACCTTTCTACTGCTTCAGATTTCTTTGTAAGATCGGGATTTGGGGAGGAGAAATGTACTGTAATGATACTAGTGCATGCTATCTTTTTAAATCTTATTTTTAATTGACAAATAATAATTGTATATATTATGGGGTACAATGTGATGTTTGATATATGTATACATTGTGGAATGATTAAATCAAGCTAATTAATACATCTGTCACCTCATATACTTACATTTTGTGATGAGAACAATTAAAATCTATTCTTTTAGAGGTTTTGAAATACACATTAACTATAGTCATCATGCTGTGCAGTAGCTCACTAGAACTTATTTTTCTATTTAGCTGAAACTTCGTACTCTTTGGCCAATATGTCCTCATTCCCCATGCCCCCTCCAGCCCCTGGGCTCTGGTAACCACCATTCTACTCTCTAATTCTACGAGTTGTACTTTTTTAGATTCCACCTATAAGTCAGATCATGCAGCATTTGTCTTTCTGTGCCTGGGTTGTTTCATTTCATATAACATTCTCCAGGTTCATTCATGTTATTGCAAATGACAGAATTTCCTTCATTTTCAAGGCTGAAAAATATTCCATTGTATATATATACCACATATTTTTTTCCATTCATGTGTTGATGGATACTTAGGCTGATTCTTCATCTTAGCTCTTGTGAATAATGCTACAATGAACATGGAAGTGGAAATATCTCTTTGATATACTAATTTTAATTCTTTTGGCTGTATACTCAGAAGTGGGATCTCTGGATCATGTGATAGTTCTATTTTCAGTTTTTTGAGGAACCTCCATACTGTTTTCCATAATAGCTGTAACAATTGACATTCCCATCAACAGTGTAGAAGGATCTCCCTTTCTCCACATCCTCACTAACACCTTTCATCTTTTTGATAGTAGCCATTCATACGGTTGTGATGGGAAGTGATATCTTGTGGTGGTTTTAATTTGCATTTCCCTAATGATTCATGATATTGAGAATTTTTTCATATATCTGTTGGCCATTTGTATGTTTTCCTTTGAGAAATGTCTATTCAGCTCCTTTCCCATTTTTTTAATCGGGCTGTTGGTTTTCTTGCTGTTGAGTTGTTTGAGTTACTTATATAATTTTGATGTTAATCCCTATTCAGATGTATGGTAGAAAATATTTTCTCCCAATTGTGTACCTTTTTTGTTTGGTTTAGTTCTTGCTGTATGCTGGGCATTTAATCCTTAGAGCTGTGCCATGAACTAGGAATTCTTTTTGTCCTCTTTAACAGATGATGAAACGAGGGCTTAGAGGGTCAAACAAATGGCCCCATATGACACAGCTAGTAGACAGCCAATCAATTCCTAGCTTCCTAAACTTCTGAGATGAGTTCTCTACCTTCCATCCACTCCTCCACTGAGTTGGCACATGGTGAACCACTAGGCAAACCTGCCCTGACCTGTCAGCCAGACTGACCCTCTTGTTCAGTGAAATAAAAAGCAATGAAAATATTCACCCTAAGCTGAATCAAATATTTTTATCACCTAGGACCCTGTTTAATCAGAACTCACTCTGTTATAAAGCTACTTAGCTGAATAGGTGAACCAGCAAATGGAAGAGCTTGAAACTCTCCCCCAGTTTTCAAGTTAATGATCAGCAAGTCTATGAAGCCTGACATGGGCTGGCAGTA
>NW_007735161.1:15782-17018 GCF_000696425.1 Galeopterus variegatus | reverse complement strand
CTCCCCCAGTTTTCAAGTTAATGATCAGCAAGTCTATGAAGCCTGACATGGGCTGGCAGTAGCAGGAAAAAGTTGAAATTCCTTCTCTAATCCTCCACTTGGCAGAAGGATAAAAGGAAACCAGTGCTCTGTACTTTTCACAGAGTGGGATCTGACTTTCTTAAATGTCTTTTCTGGATTTCAAGGGGAATGCCAAAGATGGAAAAGAACAGGTCATAGCAATCTCAGTGGTTTTTTCTTGACCCTGGAGAACCCATTAACAAGCAGCATTTAATAATCTTGTCACTAAAATTACTATTTCCATGAGCAATTAAAAGGGACTAATTACCCAAAACAATTTGCTGAAATTAATCCTGACAGCTTTGCTACCATAATCCTCAGATTAGGCAGTGAGGGTGGCTCCTGGGGAGGGAGGGACATTTAGTGACCTAGCTGTCACTGCAGAGGCTGTCAGCTAACTGAACTGAGGCTGGAATGTAATGGGGACCCTGAGCTGCACCAGGAATGCTCAGTGATTTTCAACCCTTGGGATCCTCTATGGACCCTTTGAGAATCTGATGAAAATCATAATTAGAACCTCTTTGCACACACAGGCACAAACGTACACACACAATACACACATGCCTATACACACAAAATATTCATGCGTAACTTCAGGGGTTTCAGGGCCCCCAGAAGCCCACCCATGAATGCTTAGGAATCCATGGACCTATGAACTGCCATTTTAACCCCACCTCTCTGACTCAGAATAAACTTCCAGAAAGGTTTCCCATGAACGGTGGGCAAAAATAGCAGGGCTGGGCATAGACACCCATGTGCACAGCAGAAGCCAAACAGGGCTGTCCTTTGGAACATGGCAAAGCAACACAGGTTAGCTCTGGAGTTCCCAGGCTGACCTTTGTATCTACTCCTCTCCCACCTCCCCTGGCCCTTTTCATACCCCACATCCCACCACCATTGCCCTGCAATGGTTTGAATTTAAGCATACACCACCTTTACTCTCTATATGCCTGGTATATAAAGCATAGGAATCACTTTTTAATCAGCAATCCAGAGCCTTTGCATTTCCTATATCTCTCCTGAGACGTTAATCTCAGGCTGTTGGCTGCTTATCAAAAACCAGATGGAGAAAATTTATATTTAATGAGGCTGTTCAAGGATAAGGGCCATACAAATAATTAGTTCTAGATTGGTGTTTCTCAGAACATTTTTCACTGGACACCTGCATCAGAACCG
>NW_007735161.1:0-14950 GCF_000696425.1 Galeopterus variegatus | reverse complement strand
TATTTAAAAACTATTGCTTTAAAGACTTTAAATCCTATCCTTGAATCAAATTAAGTTACCATGAACGTACATCCCTGGACTCTAATTCTTTAGGTCCCCAAAGAAATGCTGAATTAGACAGAATCAAGATTTTTCATTACATCTTGTGAAGAATTGTTCCATATCTTTCACAGAAGTGTTATTAAAGATACTGCCTGTGGAGCCACATCTAAGGCTAATGTCTTTAATTCTGTCGACGACGCCAATTTGTTGTTACAAGACTAAGGCCAATCCTCACAGTGCCAATTGTCTAGCTAGGGCTGGGTCTGGAGCTCACGGACCCCTCAAGCAAGTTCACAGACTGGGTCACAAACCCTTCATACACCAGGCTGGGTCACCAGACCCCTTCACATAGGTCTATGAGCTAGGTAACTGGCCAAAAGGTCCTTGGAAGCCATAGGTTGGAAAGCATGGCTGTGCGGGGGCAGACACCTGAGGCTGATGCCTAGCCACCTGCTTCACCAAATTCTCTCTGTCTCTGTCTCTCTCTCTCTGTCTCTCTCTCTCTGTCTCTCTCTCTCTTTCTCTCTCAGAACACAAGAATAGCAACAAAACTAAAAAGATGTATTGGCGCGCATGTGCACTAACTCCACCCACCCCCACACACAATTTTCTTACAAAGGATGCTGAACCACACCCAACTGGACCCGAGGTGAGGGCCCTGACCAAACTATTCTATTTTCCCAACACTGCCCATATTCATGTAGCTGATAATTTCACTTATTCATTTTAGCTTTGTTTAAATATCATTATGCATCCTTCTTTATTTGACAGCTGCCACTAACGCTTTTTCAAATAGAGTACGAGTCATCTTTCAATTGACAAATATAATACTTTTTTACACGTTATGGAACAGTGGAGAGAGTAGCGGTCAGGACACAGAAGATCTCAGTTCTAGACCATCTCTGTTTCAGTGCAGCTGTGTTTCCTTAGGCAGGTCAGTTACACTCTCTAGACCTCATTTCATTCTCTGAGAAAGGAGCAGGTTAGGTCTCAGAGTGCTCTTCCAAGTCCACCCCCTCAACTTAAGCTCCTCACATCATCTTGTCAGTTCGAGAACCATGCTTTCATCTCCAGGAGGTCCAACTGTAACCCTAAGGACTTGAGCTTCTGCTGGATACTGGACCCCCAACCAGAAATGACTCAGGATAGACAGAGGATGGAGCCTGGTATGATGGGAGGGAGGATTAAGCAGGGGGAACCCAGGAAGCCTCACTGGGGTCATCGCAGGGAGAGGCGACTCACAGGTAATGCCAACCACACAAAGGGTTCAATCAATGTCCCTAAATGATCCTCTAACGTGTGAGTGGTTGGTAGTGGGGAGGGAGGATTGAGATAGAGTAGATTAGGAGAGTAGAATTAGAATGAACCAAACAAAACTATAGACACTGATCTTGATTAAAAATATGTAAAAACCTATTAAGCAATAAGAAACACATTTTTTAAACCTTGTCTTTATAAAAGTAGTAAATGAATTACTTACCATTTAACTTGATTTCCCCAGATCCAATGACTAATTTTCTTGGCAAAATAATGACTATGCATACTACTGAATAAGTATCTGCTTAACATTTTACTGAATTCCAACACTCACTCTCGTGCCCTTAGGGTTTGCTTGCTGAAGTAGCACAACTATCTGCTTACAACGTTTGGAATAGTAAACTCTGTACTGACTTTTAATGGTGTACATTTTGCTTCTTCTGTCCAGAGTCTAGGAACCTTGCATCTCCATGGGGAGGATGCTGGCAAGGAGCAGCCCAGCATGATGCAAGAGGGGTCTCGAGTCAGACAGTGCTGTGTTTGACTCCCAGCTCAGCTACTTCTCAGCTGTGAGAAAATGGGAAATTTATTTAACCTCTCTGAGCCACAGGTTTTTTTCTCTAGTGAGCGTGAAGACAGCTGCAACTGGTTGCCTTGTACCCTTGCGTAATAATTTTTCAAAGTCCTGATTTATCTCCATTTTAGGGTTAAGAAATACTTCAGCTCCAAACTGAATAAAATCTTTAATCCTTGTAATATCTTTTTTACTTTATCAGTGATCACCATTTAGTTCCCGGAGTCTTCATTGTGGGGAACAGCAGAAGAATATAAAAATGGAATTAAAGTCAAAATTCTGCTCCCTTTTATTGAACTTTGATAAAGTAATATTATAAAGACTGAATATTTCCCCAAAGTTACCAGTATCTGTCAAAAGAAATAACACTGAATTCTTCCTTTACTCTAAAGACAAGTTACTGAGTGTTGCAAACAACCAAAGATGTAGAGAAGATTTAAGCAGAGCCTAATCTTGTGTCATGTATTGCCATGCAAGCAAGCATGTGTCAAAAGGCAGCACTGTCCTATAAAAATGGATACTAATTGAACATACTTATCACAAGTTCACAGAGCAAAAGGATTGCCATCTTTAATCAGAATGTTAGGGGTTTAATTAAAGTAGATTTTGCTTTGAGAAAGAGACAGTTATGTGCATATTATAAAATGGTAGATTAATGCATTTATTCAGCATTGCACAGCACTTTCATTTCATAGGTTTACATTAGTTTGAAAGTTCAGCCTTTTGGTGTAGAATAATTTGGTGAACTCCACTATTTCTCCTTACCCAAGCCTTGTTAAAGTAACATTGGATTCCTAATACTCTTGTTCAGGATAAGATCACTAGACCAACAGTGACTCATAATGTTGGTGGCCCAATTCCAGGCAATTTGTCCACCTATTAAATATCAAGAGACCAAGGAGCTGAAGATGTAGCAAAAGAAGTATTTGTATAGACCTTACAGTGAAGGGAAATTTTGACCTCTTTGGGCAGTTAGGTGGCAATCCTAAATCTTTTAAGTAATTTCAAGCCACTAATGTGGCTGAGGAATGAAGAATCCAGTTTGCTATGGCCATTTTCCATGGTCAAGAAGAATCTAGTAACTATTTTTTTCATTCATTAATTTATTCATCATTTAGCAAATATTTATGGAATACCACATGGCAAACATTATTCCGAGAGATGGGAATATGGCAATGACAGGCAATGTCTCCCTGTTCTTATGGTGCTTATATTCTAATAGAGAGAGATAATAAATACATACCTTCATGCATTAATATTGACAAAGTAGTGTATAAGTTAATATATAAGCAAGCCAAAAACATAGTCAATAGTGGTAAATGTGATGCAGTGAAATGAAGTAGAATGACACAGTGTGAGTGAGTGAGTCTAGGTAGTCATGCAAAGCTTCCCTGAGGGGTGAGATTTATGGGGAAATCTGATGGTAATTGTAAAGATAAGTAGCAATCCATGTAAATCTGAGACCTCCTTGTGCCAGGTAGATGCATAAAGATTTGTTATCTGATCATCTGGTACTGTTAAAGGAACAGAAAAGGCCATCAGAGAAGGCTGCCTGGAAAGACAAGGTGGGACAGGCCATTACTAATAGTGCCTGGGAGGATGGTGTAGGGGATAGGCCTGGGAGGCCAGTGGCAGCCTGTAGGCCCCGAGCTCCTGGTGTCACTTTTCCCGTGTTGCTTACCATTGGTATATCCTCCCTAACGTCCTCTATTTCAGCAGCTGCTTGGAAATGTACTCTCAGCCCTTCCCTAAAGCAAGCTTTTCTGGCTCACACAGAGCAGGTTGTAAATGGGTTAAAATCAAAAAGTGTCGGGTGCCAGCTTCCAGGCTTTACTGCAGTGGAGGGAGGATGTTATGAAGTGCTGATGAAAGATGGGAACACGATAGCATCCTAAGCATGGGGTTTTGGTCTGTGTACTTGGTGGCTGGTCTTTCAGGGGACAGCGCACTAGGAATGCACCTTTTAAAACACTGATGTCTGAGGGAGTTAAAAAGCCCTGTAACCATGAAGATATTCAGACAGAAACACTCCCAAGAACTACAGAATTACAGAGTCACAGCCACAACCTTTAGCGTGAATGTTGGCAGCCCAGAAGGGGTCTGCTCAATGAAAAAGCTGCAGCAGCGGCCTGGAAGAGAGCTATTTGCAGGCAGAAATCAGCTACCAGCAGCTTCAGCAGCAGCAGAAAATGAAAAGTGCAGCAGGAGGCAGGAACCACAGAAAAGTAGATAGGAAAGTGGCCAGGAGGGACACCTGCAGGCTGTAGAGAGAGCAGTCACCAAGATCTGCAGTGAGGACAGAAAAGCTCATTTAGCAGAGTAACTTCTCTCAGGTTTCTGCAACATCCTAAAAAGAGAAAAACTCAAATCCTAGAACTTTCCCTGGCTGCCAATCAGTGCCTCTTGAGAAAGAACTGATGCTCTTCACCAAACTCACACCAGGGCAGCATGCTGGCAACTCAATATTTTATGTTTCTCTGAATTGGTTACTGAATTACCGAAATCTGTTCCATTTACATCTTTTTTTTCTTTTGCATTTAACAAAATGTTAGTTTATTGTTACATTTTGGAGTGAAACATACCTTACTTTCCCCCCCACAACTGCTCCTGTAAATCTATTCTGTAAGGCAGCCCTTCCTTTGCCCCTGAATAAAATCCCAGTACATGGTCAGAGCTTACTGCTTACTCTTAGATAGTGATAGGTCCTCTGACTGGTTACACAAGTCTCAAAACAGTCTTGGTTCAGTTACAAATATGTACAGTTTAGGGTAAGCATCAAAACTCTGAAGTTCATTCATAGGTAATGCCTCTTCTGGCACTATCTGGAGCTTGTTACAGATGTGGAAGTGGGCTGAGTAACTTGTTTTTCCTTTATTCTTCCATCTCTCCCTGTTCTCCCACTCTTGGTGAGTTGGTTGAGGAGAAGGAAGAGAAGTAGGAGGCAGGATCATTCTTGCTTGGCTGGTCCCAATCTAGCACTGATTTACCCTTCTGGTGGCAGATGCTTAAGCCTGGGCTTTCTTCTCTGCAGGCAGTTTCATGAATACTTTGGAGACTTCCATCACCGGTGTCCTCTTACTTGTGGTTCTGTTGATGATGATAAATGAATAGCTTGAGTCTGTTAATTTGTGATTCCTCCTTAAAATACTGGGCATCTGGGGACTTCTCTCTGCGGTCCTCTTACTTGTGGTTCTGTTGATGATGATAAATGAATAGCTTGAGTCTGTTAATTTGTGATTCCTCCTTAAAATACTGGGCATCTGGGGACTTCTCTCTGCTGAGGTCTTCTTGCTTCTAACAGGGCAGGATCCAAGACCCCCTCTGGGTACTTTGTCTTACACTTGCCTCTCACCTCCTCTTTGGAAATATGTATAGTGAAGTCCCCAAATCAAGCCTCTTTTGCCATTTACATATTATCTGATGGAGAGGTGACTCAAGTGATCACTTGCTTTCCTAATAAAGAAATGTAAGGAGGCATTTCCTGGAGCAGAAATACCTGAATCTGGGTGTCCCTGCAGGCTGTCTGCTGATTGGGCTGCTGCTAAGGGAAGGTCAAGCTGTCCCACTTTCATTGACTTGTCTAGAGAAAAGCAGAAGCTGGTGTTCCTCTGAAAGGGGGTGTTAATGACGACCTTCTAAAGAGGACGAGGATGATCGGCTGTCCTTCACCTGTTAATTACAAGGACTGGCATGAACACATAGTCTGTGATATGAGAGTAGTTAAGGATAATGGTTCTACAATTTATCTCCTCCTGAAATCTTTTCTAAGAAATGTTACCACATACATTTTGTTTGTAATGTGTATATTAAGATTGGTTGACTATAAGGACAAACACTGGAATTCAAATTCCACTTGGAATAAAATAAAGCATTATCGTGTTGTAATTTCTTTACCTCTTCCTTGAAGCTTTCTTCTCTGGGTGCCAGGACGCTGCACTCTCCTTGTGTGCTGCCAACTTCACTGGCCACCACTCCTAGGTCTTCCTCATCTCCCCTAACTTTTAACATTTAACCAAGGACCTCTTCTTATCTGTGTCTACATTCATTCTTTATCGTGTTGTAATTTCTTTACCTCTTCCTTGAAGCTTTCTTCTCTGGGTGCCAGGACGCTGCACTCTCCTTGTGTGCTGCCAACCTCACTGGCCACCACTCCTAGGTCTTCCTCTTCTCCCCTAACTTTTAACATTTAACCAAGGACCTCTTCTTATCTGTGTCTACATTCATTCTTTTTGTTATGTCATCGATTGCATGGCTTTAAAAGCCATCTATATGTTGTCAAAATGTACAATTTTACTTCTCTAGTCCAAACCTCTCACCTAAATGCCAGACTCACAGATCCACCTGCTTACTTGCCTCCATCAGGATGTCTACTACCCCAAATTCTTGCCTAAATTTTCTCTTTCTCGATTACAATAACCTCATAATTCAGATAATCAGACCATAAACATAGGACTCATTCTTAACTTCTGCCTTTTCCCCAAAACTCACATCAAATTGTCCATGAATGTTGTTGGTTTTGTCTTCAAAATGTCTCCAGAATCTGATTACTTCTCACTCCCTGCACTGCTCTCACCTTGGCCCGCCATCTGTCACTTGACTGCTGTACTAGCCTTCTCATTCCTCTCCCTGATTCTGCCCTTGACCCCATTAGGCTCTTTCCAACTCAGCAGTCAGAGGGACTCTGTTAAAATGCAGATCAGACCTGGTCACTTCTCTCTTCAAAGCCCTCCAATGGCTTCCTGTTTCACTCAGAGTGAAAGTCACGATTCTCACAATAACCCACACAATCTGCACCTCCTCCTGCGTTCTGCCAGTCCCCACTGTGCTCACTCGCCTGCAGCCACACTGGGCTCCTTCCTGTTCCTCCAGCACACCCTGTATGCACCTGCCTGTGGCCTTAGATTTGCATTTACCAGAATGCACTTCCTCCATATATCCCTGTGGCATTTTTCCAAATAGCACTTTCTCCTCCCCCAACCCTTCCCTGACCACGCTATTTAAAATTACGGTTTTGGACTATTTTAGAATATCTTATTTGAATCCTTTCTCAATAAATTCAGTTGTAATAGGAAATAGCAGCCATTACCAGGATGAAGAAAATTGAACTTGCTGTTGAGTCCTGGCTATGTCACCAGCTAGCTGGTGACTTTGGCCAACTTGCTTTGACCCTTGAGGCTTAGTTTCCTCATTTGCATAATGGGAGTAATGTGTTGTCCACTCAAAAACATTATGGGATGAAGTATATTACAAATAATTATAAGGCATGCATACAACCCAAAGTGATATAGAGTTGGACCCCTTTTTCTTCTCCTGAAGAGTGAAAATAGCTTCATGAAAAAGGAGAATTTGACCCTAGGTATTCATGAAAAGCTGACCTTTTAGACTACAAAGTCCACAGATGGCTGCAAACACTGTAGATTCCATTTCGATATTCCTAATGCCAGCTTTGTATGCTCTCTCCAAGTAATCTAACTTTTTTCCTCTGGTAAAGGAACACAGTGCTCCATCTAATCGCCCCTGGCCTGAAAGAGAATGAAGAATGTTTAGTGACTTGATGTCCAGCCACATTGGCAGTGGCCTCACCATGAGACTTGCTGTTGGCTGAAGCGCTCTGCAGCTGTCTCTACTCGTGAGCTGCTCCCCAGGTAGGATAACCCTGCCCACCTGAATCTTCCTATCAGGACTGTGGAGTGAGGCTGTGCCTGACTCTAGTGTCATATGTTAGGAGGCATGTCCATGGCTGAGCGCCCCAGTTCTGGGGCCAGTACCACTGAGTGGCTACAGTAGCCAGTGCCATGCCCAGGGGACATAAACTGAGGGGTCACTGAGAGAGCTGCCCTTTGAGGACAATCCCAGGTTGCTCCAATGACTGGAGGATGGCCCACGGACAGGCGCTGGGGGAGAAGATGACGTTTCAAGCCTTAGTGACACTCACAAGCTACTTGAGGATCAATGCAGTGGTTTGGACATTGCAACTCTTCCACTGCCCATTGTGTCAGTGGTAGTTGAGTGCAGACAACAGGTGTGTCACACACACCGTTCCACACAGCCCTCAGGCTGCATGCCACACTTTGTGATCACTTTTTTCTTTCCAGATTGCTCCCAGTGTTTATTTATCACCTAATTTCACCTGTGTCAACTGGTGGGGACAGAAGTGGATGGAGAAAAGCCTGACGTCCTTACTCCTCCTCCACCCTGTATGCTCCCAGAAGCAGACTACTTCTCCCCTCTGTACTCCCAGGAGGCCCGGACTGAAGCAGGTGAGCTGATAGCAGGCTATCAACATCCATTCTTTGCACAGTCCTCTCCTGGGCCCCATTTCCTCTCTTTTCCTCTCCTTCCTCTGTCTCTTTTATGCTACTTGCACCCTGGAAGTCTGCTTCTCCTTGTTCCTTCTCTCTTTAGAGCTGCCTGCAGCCACCTCTAACAGAGTGTTTTATAAGCTGATCAAACTCAGATGTCTCAGAAGCTGGGCAAGTAACGTCAATGAGAGGGTCCACCTGGTCTGAAGGGAGCAGCGTCACTGCCTCCTCTGTGAAGGTAGTCCTGGATGTGGGCCAGCACTTTCCAGGGCTGCCATGCATATGGCGAGAATTTCATATTTCTTTATGTTACGTTATGTTGTTTCAAGACCAAAAATCTGGATATTCATGTGAAATCTCCAGAAATCATAAATGTTGGCAAAATAACTCACATTTAAAAAAATATTATGCAGGCCAAAACAAATACAAAAACACTGACTCCAACAGGCTGCCATTTGCAAGCTCCAGCTTAAACACATTGGTGCATCACCCTCCAGATGAAGGGGCTGTCAGCCAATGGCCTAGGACAGAAGGGCTCAACCCTATCAGACCAACCCCCTCCTATTTTATAACAAATAAGTGGTGAAACCACCTTTCTAACCTGAAGTAAAATTTATGGGTAATATGAGGATACTTCAAAAAGTTTGCAGAAAAATAGAATTGAAAGTTAATACAAGTCTTTCTGTGAACTTTTTGGAGTGCCCTTGTATAACCTATGTTCACCCACAATTTTTTAAAAATTCAATAAAATACCTTAAGTTTGATCCAAAAAGAAAATAAAAGTCATTTATAATAAAATAATATGGATTTTGACATGAATCCAATTACATTGCAAGATTTCCAGAATGTCCTCCAAGGAATAGTACCAACCCTGTGTACATTCTTTCTTCTGGGATTACAAGAATCAGTCCTTGAAAGTCCTCCCCGCCCCCCACCCGCCCCTTGGTCCTTGTAGTAAGAGGTGCTACTTGGCAATCACCTTCAATTTGTCTCTAAACTTGGTTTGGAGACCTTTTACTCATGGCTAAGAGATAAAAGCACCACTCTGAGACCACCCATCCCTGTGGAATTTGTTCCCCTAGTCATTTCTCCCCATTTCCTGGTCCCCACTCTTTTCTGGGTACCAGATCTCTTTTGTGATACAGGTGAATGCAGAAACATAGAATCAGCATATTTCCCTTCTCCTAGAGTCACCAGTTTAAGTTAAAGGCATAAACAGATAAGATTTTGCAAACACTAATTGCATTTCAGTATTCAATTTGTTGTTGGAGGATTAAACCCACTCTCAGTATAAATGCATTCTAGGTGTTTCTCTGCTGCTTATGTCCTTATGTGCCTATGCTTTAGTAAGTTCAAAATGCTGTTTCAGTTCCTTTTTTAATCCACAACCTTTAATTTTCTAAAGTGGAGTTTTTAATAGAAATGATGGGTCTGAATAACAAACAGTTGCTGGGATGTGCCTTGACAGTTTATACATTATTCTCACCTTCATAAAAATCGTAGGTATACATTGTATGTCCAATGAGGCTTGGGGATTTCTTTGCTACAGTTGAATAGTTCTTCAGCCAGTTCCTTGTCAAGCTCAGTACTTCTGGTGACGATGTTGTCCAAGACTACCTGCTCAAACTGGGGCTTAAAGAAGGAGTCCACGGCTGTGTCTGTTATTACAACAGACCCTGGTGTGATCCCTGCAGTGTGGGAATAAATGAGGAGAGAAGAATATCATTTAGAGTTTACTTTTGACACATAGTATACAATCTATTGTGCCAACATTAATTAATGCCAGTTGCTGATGATTCTCCTTATTTTCATCTTTAAAAGTATTTTCTTTTCCGAATGCAATTAAATAACATTCAGAACAGGCATTTACATTTGCTATCTTTCCAGATTCACATTTACAGTGTGATGGGGTTTAGATTTCAAGACAAACATGACTCTTGGACATGCAAATTAGTACCAGCCTTCAGGCTGAAATTTGAATAAATTAGGTCAGGAATAAACTAAGTGAGCCTGCCAGCAAGTATTTCATAAAGTGATGTGACTACTTGATATTTAATCTTCTCTGCAACTCCTTGATTACTATAATTTCTTTGCTTCTCTGTTCTCTCTTCCTACTGATTATTGTCACATTCATTCCTTTCTCTCCCCGACTCCATGTAAATTAGGCCTCTTGGCTGACCTTCCATTGCTACAGAGTCTGGCTTGCTCAAGGGACTTGGGCTTACTGGAGAAACCATTTTCTGCCAACTGTTATTCTCCTTGCCAGGAATGCCCTCTCGTCCTCCCCCACACTTTTTCATCAGACTAACACCGACTCATTCTTCAGGTGTCAGCTTAAGTCACTTCCTGCAAAAGGTCTGAATCCATGGAGGGAAAACGAACAAAAAAACAAATTAAAGGCAACACAGGTTACATTAAATTTCCCCAGGCCCATCTGTGACTCAGCATTTGACCCATTCCGACTTCTATTTGGAGCCTGAACAAGGAGACATATCTTGATAGTGCCCTAGACTCTCTCTGTCCTAACACCTATCACACATTTTATAATTACTTGTTTATTTATCTATTTCTCTGATATCCATTTCTGTATAAGGCAGGAACCATGTCTGTTCACTCCTGTGTCCCCAGGTCTACCATTGTGCCTGTCACATTATAGGTACTCAATAAAAATTTGTTGAATGAGTGAAGGCTTCCATAGAGATGCCATACTGCAAACTACAGTCCATAAGCCAAACCCACCTGTCTTTGTAAATAGATCCTCCATGCTGTGATGTGTAGAAGATGGAAGTGAGTTCAAAATTGGTGGCAACATCATTACTGACATAGCAGCAGAGATGTATATGTGTTTCTCAGTGTGTTCTTCCTGGTGGCTACATCGGAACACAGTCATATGCATTTATTTACCTACTGTCTATGGCTGCCTCATGGCAACAATGGTAGAGTTGAGAAACTGAAACCACATGATCTACAAAGCCTAAAATTTTTCAATATCTGAATGTTAACAGGAAAAGTTTGCAATTCCTGCTACAGAGCATAACCTTTTCCTTCTGGGTGGTATAAATTCTGATATTGATCAAAGTAGAGTTATTTAATGAACACCTCAGAAGAGCCAGCTAGAAACCCACCTCGGGGTGGCCTCTGATGATAGAGCCTTGATGGGTCAGATTCTTTTTAAATAAGCCAACAAGTGGCTCCCTGAATTGTTCACAATGTCCTAAAAATAGGAAAGTGACTGAGAAGGAAGTTGAAAATGTGTGCATCAAAAACGATGTTATTCACACGCCATCTTAATATTTAGATTAATCTTATCAGAACACAGTCATATGCATTTATTTACCTATTGTCTATGGCTGCCTCAGGGCAACAATGGTAGAGTTGAGAAACTGAAACCACATGATCTGCAAAGCCTAAAATTTTTCAATATCTGAATGTTAACAGGAAAAGTTTGCAATTCCTGCTACAGAGCATAACCTTTTCCTTCTGGGTGGTATAAATTCTGATATTGATCAAAGCAGAGTTATTTAATGAACACTTCAGAATAGCCAGCTAGAAACCCACCTCAGGGTGGCCTCTGATGATAGAGCCTTGATGGGTCAGATTCTTTTTAAATAAGCCAACAAGTGGCTCCCTGAATTGCTCACAATGTCCTAAAAATAGGAAAGTGACTGAGGAGGAAGTTGAAAATGTGTGCATCAAAAACGATGTTATTCACACGCCATCTTAATATTTAGATAGGTTAGAGCATTTATGTCATGGTTAAAGTTTCTCAAAGGCCAAAATACTAATCAACCGGGTACTTTATCCATATCAATCTGTGTTGACCCATTTAAGGAGTGATAATGTCAGCAAATTAATAAGCTGTACCTCTTTCATCTCCAAATACAATGCTGTTTAAAACCAAACAAAGACATCTTATTGATAAGCTAAGAGTTCTTAATGAGGTCAGAACTTCAAAATGAAGGTATCCACACCAGCACAGTGGTTTAATCTGCCACCATTCGTAGGCCTTTATTGTGATATTGGTACTGCCTGTGTGCTGTGTGTATCATGTTGCCATGAAACAAAAGACCATGACCATGGGCTGGGTGGTCAGCTGAGTGCTTTGCCCACACTGGACACTCAGTAGTGTAAAGTGGCAACCACAGCAGTCAGGATGGTGTAATGCATGGTTGTGAGCTGTGAGGACATGTCCTTGTATCTCACAACCCAGGAATTATGAGCAACCTTAGTAACAATTTTATCCATTTCATCTCCAAATGCATTGTTCCCTAATATTGATGATTTGGGGTGTCATTGGATAAAGTACAGTTTAGAAGAATGCCTGATCTAACACTGATTGCTGACATTCTTCTCTCTCTGGATGGACATCGACAAATATTCTTCTTTCTCTCATGTGTGAGGGCCTTGGCTGGACTTCGTACCTCGACCGCAGATGTGGAAAGGCCATAACCTTTTCGAACATGTCTGATTCCAGTGAGGCATGGCTCAGCCATCTGTGGCTCTGTGACACTGGACTATTCTCTTGTTCTATGTTTTAGGATTTCTGAGGTCCCTTTTCCCTTTAAAACTGTGTGATTCTATGACCATTTATCTTCTAAAATCTCAGCTCTTCTTATAATGCCCATTTAGTCCTGTCACTCTGTCAACCAAACTTTTCCATTTACAATGCCCTGTCTGTATTTACGTCTGATGACATGGTAAAATCATACCCCGACAAGACCTGTTTCTTAAGAAAAGGCTGAAGAAGGAGACAGTTTCCTCAAAACTTTATCTCAGCGCAGTCTGGAAGCGTAAACAAGGCCCCTTTACAGCTGCCCGACCAGCCAAGGAGGAAGGGGAGGAGGGCTCCGGGGTAAACCTTAGGAAGCCTCACTCGGCCTTTCCCTAAAAGCCCGCACTGGTCTCTTTCTGGTGTATCAGTGAGGAAAAGACGCGGCCAAGAAAATGGATGTGGTCACTGAGACGAGCCAATACCAGCGCCTCCCTGAGACCTGTGAAGTCTGCTTACTCAGCTGATTGATGAAACCAGCAAATCTTGGTGATTTTTTTTTTAACTTGGACACCCTTATTTCTGTCATTTATAACATTTCTAAACCTTGACATTTACTCTGACCCTCAAAACGTATTTTCTAGCAATCCTTCTACTCGTCTCCTTATGAATACCTAAAACCATCCGGTCAATGGACAGGAGGTCTCTCCCTCTGGGTTTCCATGGAGAGAAAAAGAAGAAAAGGAAAAGGCAATGTGGGTAGATTTCCTGAAACTTCCTCAAGTCCAGCCTCCGGACACTTTTTAGCGCATCTGGGCTTCTCCTGGGCTCTGAGTACGTCGGTGCATTTTGGCAGCTACCGCGTATGTTAAGAATCGCCCCATTTTAGTGGTAGATATCAATCCACATTACCTGTTCCCCCTGATGTAGCGATTCTGATAATGGTACCCTCACAGCACCGAGCGTGGTGTAGTAATTTGATGAGTTCATGAAGCATAATAGAAATGGAAGGGATGCCCATGCCAAGCTGTGAAAAGAGAACGTTGTTACAAATCTTGCAAACTGATCGATGAATAGGACATATTTTCTTCCTTCGTTACAAGTTAACAGCCCTCAGCTATATTTACATAATCACCAAGACTTTGTCAATGCTGAGGAAAATGTAAGTCATCCCTTACTGATGCCTCCGTGACATGCTGATGGATGTGCCCATCTGTAAGGATCAGGGAGAGGCGTCTCGCCGCCAGTGACATTGAGCTCAGCCCTCATCAAGAGCAGAAGATAGGGCTGGTGTGGCGTGCAGGTGTGTCACTGTTTCTTGTCTCCCCACTGGCTCTTTACAATGAACCTTTGACAAAGAGCTTTTTGCAAGATTGACTTGATTTAGAAGAAATATAATTTTTGCTGCCATGTCACCAGTCCTTTTCCTCCATACTATATGAAATAGTAAATCCATTTCTTTGCTTTCCTGTGCCCTTGTTGTTCATCTGTGCTAATTCTGTGTGAGCTCTGAAAGGTACTAGGGTAGAAATGTGGGTTAGATCCCACCTAACCATCTGAAGCTTGTTATCTGAATGTGTGGGTGAGATTAAGTTGCTGTAGATCATGACACTGATCCTGGTTTTCTTCAGTGTTTAAAACAATAGAATCGATGTCACCAGAAGAGGGACCAACACAGGCTAGAGGATTTAGCGACTTCTGGTGGTTACGTTACATTCTAATAACTCTCCAGAAAGATCCTCCATGTTGTGATGTGTAGAAGATGGAAGTGAGTTCAAAATTGGTGGCTACATCATTACTGACATAGCAGCAGAGATGTATATGTGTTTCTCAGTGTGTTCTTCTCTTGGGCACAGAGACTGGAGAACCACTGGAGCTGCGACCATGATGTTTTCACCTGAGTTCCCTCCCTCTCACCATCAAGAACATTAAACTATGGAAACTTTGAACCTCTGAGTTCCCTATTTTTGGTTCCCATGGAATATACTCTTACTTCCAAATGCATTGTAGGCTTCCTGGACCCAAGATTCAACCTGTACTGACTTGTATGTCCAAGATTAACAAGTTTGGGGCTTTGGCACTGGCTCTACAACTAACGAATAAACTCCGTATCATTTCCCTCAACTGTAAGTTAAGAGAATGAACTATTATTTGATCCTTCTAAATCAGATATTTGATAGGTTTATGATTATCAGTTATTATGCAATATGGTGATAAAATGACAAACGAACTTGTGTGTTTCTGCTAAAGTTGTGTCCTCTCTCTCTCTCTCTCTCTCTCTCTCTC
>NW_007735160.1:81060-81816 GCF_000696425.1 Galeopterus variegatus | reverse complement strand
AGCTCCAGTTTCAAGATGGCATTGTCCTGCATCAGCTTGGATGCAGTCTCAAGAGTAGGAGATGGGGAGTGCACCATTTGTACTAGTGTTCCAGAGTGATGTAGTGTAGTGTGTATTTTCTAGGGTGCTCCCCACACTTGTCTTTGAGCTTGTCCTGCCAAAGGATCAGTGGGCTTTTGTGGTGAGGATTGGGCTTGGGGTGTGTCCTCTGCCTACCTTTTTGCTGCAAAGGAAAATTCTTCCTGTGCTGATCCTGGTGTCAGAGACTTGGTAGCTGAGGCCATGTGCCTCTGTCTGCTCTCTGATGCTCCACAGCAATCTCAGCAGTCTCCTGTTGCATTCCCACACTCTCCCACTGATGCCCCTGAAAGTATTTAGCCACCTATTATTTGTCCCATTTCTTTTCTGTAGGAGGAATGCACCCTAGGCACCGCTAGTCCACCATCTTGCCCTTTCCCCACAGGTGACTCTGGATGGACTTAATGTCTAATCTTCTCTGATCTTCCAGCTGTGTGGCTGGAACTGGCCACAGCATTTCCAACAGTGGCATGGTGTTTCCCCTTTCCTGCTTGCCTCTTACTCAGTTGTAAGCTGCAATGGGAGGGTTTATTATTTAAGTGGAGAGTGTAGCATGAGAGGGTATATAATACGAAAACGGAGATAAGAAATTTCTTATTCGAATTAGTTCTATGTTGGTTTAGAGTTTTCTTTACTTCAAGGATGCTGTTTTAGTCTTGGTTCCTCAGAAAGCAGAAC
>NW_007735160.1:70532-79444 GCF_000696425.1 Galeopterus variegatus | reverse complement strand
AAAGAATGTAAGTTTTGAAAGTTGTGCCTCATTTCTTTGTATGAATTTAAGTTGTCAAATTCGGGTGGCACATCTACCAAGTCACATCGAGTTATACCGTAAACACCATAATCTTTTTCTGATACTGGATAGCACTCAGTACCCACACAGACACCTTCATTTCCTGTGCGCCTTCCTCAAGGTTTTTACTAACGTGGCCTCTTCTAATCAGGAAGTTGTAGAGCCTAAGCCAGCCTACTTACTGGCTGCACAGCGGTCAAGAGAGTGACATAGACGCATGATCTATGTCATCTTTTTTTGAAGAAGAGATGAGGTGTGGAAGTTCACCCTGTACCTTTCCATCTCTACAGTATACCTTGAATAGCTTTGGCCCACTGTTGGATAGTTGGAAACTCAACTTCATACACCATGCTCTGCCTGGAACAGACAATTCTATATTGCTTTAAAAAACTACCTGCTTGTTTCCTTCTTTATAGAGGAAAAAAACATAGCTTAATCTGGTACTGAGAATTTATTACATTACTGTACGGCTCAGGGAATTTGACAGCCAATTAGAGTGTTTTCCTTTCTTTTTGAGATTAATTTTTTTTAAGGTCTATCATTATCATTTTCCTGAAAAAGTAAAACCAAATATAACTTCTAGGACATTCAATATTTTATTTTAATTATTATTAATATATTGTTCACCTCAGGTATTATTAAATCTGTAACATATATATTTAATTAAAGAAACATTACTGGTCATCCATTAAAGTTTATAAATGCATTTTTTCATTATTCAGGAAGTAAATTTCTCAGTGAGCAGCTATTTTCCGTCTCCAGTCCACAAATGAAGCATCTTATTTATTAGTTTAATTTTGTAGTTGATAATACATTGCTGCAAATAATAATTCTCTAATGCACCTCTGTATTTACTTTGTGTGTGTGTCTTAGTTCGTTAGAATGCACTGACTATTGTTTTAATCGTCCACAGCATGAAATTTCTACTTTCGATGATGATAGACTGGATCTGACTTACCCTTTATAGCAAAACTTCTTCAATTGCTACCTAAAAGGCTGGTGCTGCATTAGTGGCCTGCTCTGCACTTGTTTGAATTGAGGACAGTTGCCATTTCTGCTCTGCACTTGTTTTAATTGAGGACAGTTGCCATTGTCCCTGCACCAGACTTTCTACAGATTCTTGAAATTCATATATGCCAATCTTATTACTAAATCACAAAAGTAAAGCTTCAATCTCTCTGATATCTGTTTAACGTATGAATTATTTCTTCATTGTTCAAGTTTGGAGACTTTGAGAGTCATCTACACTAAAAATATGGAGGTGACAGTTAATCTCTGTAAAATATTGCCCTTGGGTTTCTAAATGACTTGTGGTTGACAATGTCCCAAACCTGAATGGTTAAACAGAACTTTTACCTTCAAATCTTTATTTAAAAATTCCATACTTATTAGTAGAATGCCTGGGTATCGGATTTATTATTTATGAGTTTGTCTGCAAGAGAACTCTTCCCAACCTTCACCATGTCCAAGTAGAATAGCTTTAAAAGTGGTCATTTCCCTGGCTTTGCTGGTCACAGCTATTTGACTTTAGAGCTCTTGACTATTCAATTTAAGCATCATCATTACCTCCCAACCACTTGCAGCTTAGAGGAAGCCACAGGAGGTTCCATGTCTTGGCCCATTCTGGTGAGGCTGAGAATGTAGGAGGGTGGGATTGGGACAAACAGGAATAGTCCAATTTAAAGTTTTGATGGGAGAAAAATCTATTGGTTGCATAATAATTTTATCCGTCTAAAACAGGCAATTATAGAAAAATAGGACCAAGTGGAAGAAAACACACACAAACATGCACATGAAAAGCTATGGTGGCAAAATGGCCTGGTAGAGATATTGGTCATTTTGAATTTAAAAGATTTAAAGACCTGGGTTTAAAGTTTAAGCTCAAACTTTTACCAGGTGGTTTTCGATGAGATAGTTCACATTGCCAAGCTTCAGTGTTCTCTTAGAAAAACATAGATCTTATCTACCTATAGGACTGATTGATCCCTTGCTCATAGCAGCCACACATCAGATTGTAGTGCTAGGTAGAAATATAAGTGCTAGGCTAGTGATTACACCTTGAATTTAGCAGACTCAAAATAAAAATTTAGCCAGAATTTTTCTCTGCATAATTTAGGTAGAGCAGAATCCATTTATTAGTGATTTATTCTAGACTAATAAGTACTGATTATTCAGGAAAGAACATGAACTATAATACACATAAACATATTACGTACGTATTACGTATGTATGTGTAATACTTAGAAAAATGTAGCTGGTAAGCACAGTATTCCCCTGCCATCTTGTGGTAGCATGGAATTTAACAGCTATCTTATTTTCTCAAGAGTAATGAATTTCATTCTAATGCCATGGGTCCATGGTACCCTTCCCCCCAAATAAATAAAACAAATTAACTTTATTAAACTATACACAGAGAAGGGATTTTATCAGTGTATACATTATTCAGCAACTTTGATGCTTTTTTTTTGCAAATAAATTGATGCAATTTTTTGTTGTTGTTAAGAAAAAACCCATTCATTGCTTTTTATCAATACCTTTTATTGAGTGCTTTTTATGTGTTAGGCACTGTGTTAAGACCTGGAGGCACATGGCTTAACAAGAATATATGTCTATCTTCAAGATATAATTGAGGATGAATACTGTTACAATGTAAGGCCATGACTGGGGAATGTTACAGAAATCCTTAGGGGAGACACGTAGCTCAGAGTGGTGCACTCAGAGGAGACTTACAAAGAAAACACTAGAGCTGAATCTTGAAAGGTGGAAACTAGCCAGGCAGGGTAAAGCTGGGGGGTGCAGGGGAGCAGAAGAAGTGGAATCAAGTCTAAGAGAATATCGTGGGTTGACATAAGTAGTAAAATTTTTTGTTCAGTTCTTTTTTTTTTTTTTCCTTTTTTGTCTTTTTTCATGACCGGCAACGGATCGCAACCCTCAGTGTCGTGCCTGTACCGGACTGGGACCGGCCACGGGATTGCAACCCTCGGTGTTGCTCCCGCACCCCGCTCAGCCAGTGGGCCCGGCCACGGGATCGCAACCCTCGGTGCTGCGCCCGCACCTCGCTCAGCCAGTGAGCGGCCGGTCTGCATGTGGGATCCGAACCCTCGGCGGGAGCGCTGCCGCACTTCCCAGGTGGTGCACTGTAGCAGTGCGCCACCGGGCCGGCCCTTTTGTTCAGTTCTTAATGTCTTCACCACTAGTTTGCCAGGTATTTGCTAGGTGCTAGGATATCGTAGACAAGGTAAACACTGTCTTTGTTACATTTCACAAGGGGAGTGATACAAATGCGATTGACGTGTCAAAAGAGGGGAGTAGATTGTACTAAAACAAAATGATTTGCCCTGATTTTGAAGGTCAGAAAAGTCAGAAATAACCACCATGATGAAGTGGCATTTGATATAAATAAAGAACCAGAGCTAACCACGTAGAGGGAGAAATGGTGGCGGAGAGGAAGGACTGAGGTGCTGGGAACAGTGTGAAACCCAGAACTGAGAGCTCACACCACCATTCTTTCCCCTGAGAAATAGAAGGAAGTTCTATGTGGATAGACCGTGGAATGCAGTAGTCATAAACGAGGCTAGATGTTTAGGCCAAATAATGGCCACACCCCAAAATATCCACATCTGATCCCCAAACCTGTGAATACATTACTTGGCACAAGAGAATTGAGGGTGCAGGTGGAATTTAGACCCATTGACCTTAAAATAGGGAAACAATCCTAGATTATCCAGGTATGCCCAATAAATATCACATGAGCTCTTAAAAGTGGGATGGGGAGGAAGAAGAGTAAGCCAGAGAGAAAAGATGGAAGAAGGAAGCCCATAAATGACAGGGAATTGATCCAGAACTGTTGGCTTTCAAGATTGGATGAAGGGGTCATGAACCAAGGAAAGCAAGTGTCCTCTAGAAGTTAGGAAAGGAAAGAAAGCGGATTCTCCTATGGAGCCCACAGACAAGAATGCAGCTCTGCCAACACCTTGATTTTAGCACAGTGATACCTGTGTTGGACTTCTGGCTTAAAGAACTATAAGATAAATCTATCTGTAGTTGTTTGAAAAACATCAATACTCTTTTCCATAGTGACTGTACTAATTTACAGTCCCGCCAACAATGTAGGAGAGTTTCTCTCTCTCCACATCCTTGCCAGAATTTGTTATTCTCAGTCTTTTTGATTATGGTTAGTCTAACTGGGGTGAGATGATATCTCAGTGTGGTTTTAATTTGCATTTCTCTGATTGTTAGTGATGTAAAGCATTTTTTAAAGTACTATTTGTTAAGGACACTTTTTAAAGTGTCTATTCAGCTCTTTTACCCATTTTTTAATTGGGTTATTTGTTCTCTTACTTGTTTGAGTTCCTTGTATATTCTGGATATTAATCCATTGTCAGATGAAGAGTTTGCAAATATTTTCTCCTATTCTGTAGGTTTTCATTTCAGTCTACTGATTGTTTCCTTCTAGGTATATACCCAAAGGAATGGAAATCATCATGCTGAGGGGATAAATGCACTCCCATGTTCATAGCATCTCTATTTACAATAGCCAAGGTATGAAATCAATCTAAATATACATTGACAGATGTGGGGAAAATAAGATAATTTTGTCAGGCTCCCTCGACATTTCTTGTAAACAAGTCGTATGGGTGGAGTTAGTGTGCATGAGCACCCATGTATCTTTCTAGTTATTGCTTTTGTGTGTTCTGCAGCTTATGAAGCAGGCTGGTGGCAGAGAGCTCGCATATAACAATAGAGCATGTTTATTCTGCTGGTAGCTGCTCAGTTTTCAGCTTTTCTTTGGACTTTGCCAGTAGCAGTTGAGTTTTTGAGTTTCTCTGTGGACTGCTTAGCTCATAGTGTTGTGTGCTGAATAAAGACTATTCCTACTTCAACCAAGGCTCTAAGGACCTTTTGCTGGTTACCTGGCTCATAGACCTGCGTGTGAAGGGTTCGTGGATGGGCTCGAGGGGTCTGTGAGCTTCAGACTCTAGCCCTAGCTCTACGATTGGCGTCGTGGGCAGGATTATGCCACAATTGGCATAGTCGGCAGGATTGGCAGCAGGTACAGGAACCAAGAAGCCCTTGGAGAAGGAGGAAATGTGGCTACTTTTGAACACGTTATGTGCCCCGTGGCCACTTTCCTGTTGACCAGGATCTGGTTGCTGCTCACTGCATTGCAAGTCAGCATAGACCAGGCACTGCAGTGGAAAACCCCTTGGGAGGGGGAAGAAATGTGTCTGTTCTTGAGTGTGTCATTTCCAGTGGCCATTTTTCTGCTGACCAGATCCTGGCTGCTGCTCACTCTGCTGCAAACTGAACAAGATTTGAAGCAGGAAGCAGAATTGTTGGTGGATGATGTGCAGCTACTAGAAGATTCAAAGTGGAAACAGAGTTGTTGAAAGCACGGATGACTGTCCTGGAGGATAACATGCAATGACTGGCCACTCCAGCTTCTCACACCAGGGAAGACGACGAACCCAGTGGTGAGTTGGGAGAGACTGTGCATCCCCAGGCACGACCTGTCATGCACCCGAAAGTGAAATGTGAGCAGCCTATGGGACTGGGTGGACAACCAGTGGGCAATCCACAGGTGACCCAGTTTACCACCTATGTCCCATATACCGAGGTTAATTTGGTTGACTTTGGTAGACAGTTTCGGCAGAAACGGGGATCTCTTCACTGCTTGGCTGTTGTGGTTATGGGACCTCGGGGTGGATAGTGTTATATGGTCTGGTGAGGAGATGGAAAAATTGGCCTCCATCACCATACACCTGTCTCTAAGGCAGTGGCTACAGAATAGTTGCAGGCAAGCACAAGGGCCACATAATCACTCCTTAATGGGATGGGTGAGTGCAACTGCCCGACCCGTGTGGGCAAATGCTGGAGAACTGCCCAAGATTGTTAGTAAATGGCAAACGTATGCTGAGCTGGTCCAAATCGTTCAGGAGCTGGGGATGCGGCAGTCCATGTTTAATGTGAAACTCGTGGCCCGGATGATGAAAACTTTATGGGCATCATGAGAGACATAGTGCTGCAGAATGTCCCATCAACATCCTTTGGGTCACTGATAGCCATACTGGCCCCATACATTGGTCGTCCTATACGTGAGGTAACAACCATGACAGCCAGCCTGGGTGAAGTAGAGAAGAAGAGAAAAGCAAAAGGGGTCTGAAAGGTGGCTAAGACCAAACCCTCAAGAAATGCTTGGGATTTTATCTCAAGGGGACCAAACAAGACTAGCCGTAAGCAGATGTGGCTTGACTTGCTTGCAGGAGGGGTTGATAAAAAGAAAACTGACCGGCAGCCAAATGCAGTCCTGTCTGCCTTGTGGCAGCAATTGTGCCCTGAACAGCGTTTCACTAAACATTGAGAAACAGGTAGCAAGGTACGCTCAGTGGATTTAAAGGATTTTTTGGTTGCTCCTGAGGAGGCAGATGAAATGTTCCATTTCGATTAGGGAGCAGGCCAAAGTGCTCATCTTTAGGGAGCAGGAGAGGACCAGAGGCCTCATGTTGAAGTGACAATGATGAAGCTGATGCACTGGCTAAGGTAAGGTGGCTGGAGAGAGCTCTAGCAGCTGATGTAGCTGGGTTGCTACACAGGAGAATGCACCATGCTGGCTGCAAGACTGGGTGGTTGATGGCTCGCCAGGTGCTGCATTAACCCAAGAAAAAGTGCTCCTGATGAGCAGATGGGTGCCCCTGATGGGCAGATAACTCGTGTGAGAGTGCCCCTGATGGGCAGATAACTCGTGTGAGAGTGCCCCTGACACAGAGGCAGGTGGATCTTATGGGACCACTGCCAAAGAGTTACTGGTTTTCTGTTTGTATGTCCTTGAGGGGCCCCAGGCCAGGTGAGGTGCCTATTCCTGTGGCCATCCTTTCTCAGGATGTCAAACTGGCAAGTATCTTACCAGAGGGGTGAGAACTTCCCCTATTGGTACCAATAACTCTCTGTCTTTTCACCCACAGTGTTCTGGCTGCAGGCACTGCACCAGAGTCAACTGGGTACATACATACGTTGGCATGATCATCTACGAATATGCACTGAACTTCACATCAATATGACTACAAGATACCCATGGAAAAACACACCAATGATGACTATTAATTGGACATGTGCGGCTAAAGGACAGAAGTACAGGACAAGCCTTAAGGCATATCGAACAGACAATAGGTTGTATAAATAAACGGGTCATTTATCCTTGCTAAGGGAACATTATGGAAGATTTTTAATGCATAGATTGTACGGGAAGGGACCCTGAAGGGGTGGATTGTGGGGTAAATAGGATAATTTAGTCAGGCTCCCTCGACATTACTTGTAAACAAGTTGTAAGGGTGGAGTTAGTGTGCATGAGCACCCGTGTATCTTTCTAGTTAAGTGCTTTTGTGTGTTCTGCAGTTTGTGAAGCAGGCTGGCGGCAGAGAGCTCACATCTAACAATAGAGCAGTTTACTCTGCTGGCAGCTGCTCAGTTCTCAATTTTTCTTTGGACTTTGCCAGTAGCAGTTGAGTTTCTGAGTTTCTCTGTGGACTGCTTAGCTCTTAGATGTGTGTGTGCTGAATAAAGACTATTCCTACTTCAACTAAGGCTCCAAGGACCTTTTTGCCGGTTACCTAGTTCATAGACCTGCGTGTGAAGGGTTTGTGAATGGGCTCAAGGGGTCTGTGAGCTTCAGACCCTAGCCCTAGCTCTACAATTGGTGTCGTTGGCAGGATTACATCACAACAGATAACTGGATAAGGAAAATGTGGTATATACACACTATGGAATACTACTCAGCCATATGAATGAATTAAATTCTGCCATGCACGGCAACGTGGAAGCTTGGAGAAAATTATGTTAAGTGAAATAAGCTAGACACAGAAGGAAAAATACTGCATGTCCTCACTCATAAGTGAGAGCTAAGAGGGAAAGAAGGAAGGCAAGACCACAGTGGTGCATTGGACTTGCAGAGGGAGAGAACAAACCTAGGGTTGCTGGAGGAGGGGGAAGGGATGTCAGAGAGAGGTTGGGTAGGGGGCATGGGGAATAATTACAACTTGTGGTAATGGGCCGGCTGATAGTATTCATCTGATCATCACATCTTGGGCACAGTTTGTGATGATTTGCTTTGTATCCCATGAATATGCGTAATCACTTAAAATTAAAAAAAAAAAAACTACATGACTGGAAAAAAAGGAAAAAAAAAAACTGTATGATAATCCTTTTTTGCTGTTTTAGGCCACCAATTTTTTGGACATTTTTTACGCAGCAACAGAAAGTTAATAACATTAGATGTGTCGTAAGTGGTAGATCAGAGAAGCCCATAAGCTGTGGTAAGTGTTTTATTCCTAAAGGTCAAGAGTTCAGGAAGGAAAGTGCATATACAAAGATCACAACAACTTGTTTCACTGAGAACTGATGGGTAGAAGGCAATAAAGGACCCAGGGGAACCTGTGAAAGGAAACGTTACAATTGTTAGCTAATGCATGGTAGTGATTTGGAATAGGGTAGATGGTCATTGGAAGGAAAGAAAGATTCATTGAAGAGATATTTAAGTGGGAGAACTGGCACGGTTTGCTATACTTAGTAGATGAGAATGGTAACACAAATTTGGGACTAAAAACCAAAAATATGAATTTTACTGTGTAAATTAAAATAAATTTTAAGAAAATAAAACGTAGAGATTGACTCATGAGTTACACTGTCTATCACATAATGGCATTAGTGAGCACTGGAATAGCACAGTCAAAAATATTCATGAACAGAACATGCTTTGCTTTCAAAACCTGAGAATATTCAGGAGACAAAGAATAGAATAGGTGTGCCAAAGAAAAGAAGGCTTTCCCTTTTAATTCACAGATTTTTAAAAGGAAAAG
>NW_007735160.1:68166-70079 GCF_000696425.1 Galeopterus variegatus | reverse complement strand
ACTGGAATAGCACAGTCAAAAATATTCATGAACAGAACATGCTTTGCTTTCAAAACCTGAGGATATTTAGGAGACAAAGAATAGAATAGGTGTGCCAAGGAAAAGAAGGCTTTCCCTTTTAATTCACAGATTTTTAAAAGGGAAATGAGGAAAAGAGATTCCAAAGATCGCCAAAGAACAAGAGAAAAGTGAGGTTGTGTCATGAAAGAAAGAGGGGCGGGGGGTGACTTCATTAAATTCAAAGTTGTTGAATCTCTATTTCTCAGATATTGGACTAAATAGTGGAGATAAATTTTTACCAAGAGACAGTCACCTTACCCTTAGATTTTAGCTGGTGGGAATACAAGCAAGAAACAGTAATTTCAAATAGTAATTTCAAATAGGGACACACATTGTCTCATGAGATGTTACTAGTGATGCTGAATCTCTATATGTTACCGATTGTTCAGGATCCCTCGGTCATATATTTCGCCCATTTTTTATTGTTGCTTATCATTAAACTGATTTATAAGAGCTTATATATGTATGATATTAGTCATTTACCTATTAAATGTCTTGCAAATATTTTCTCCAATTTTAAGTTTTCCAGGCTAACATGGTTTATATTATCTTTCCTTTTATTTTTTTCTCTATGTACCCAAGGCTGACGTTAGCATTAAAAACTTTATAAGAAAGATATACCATATGCAATGTTTTACTTCATGTCTTTTGCATTTTAAGTCTTTCTTAGGACGTTCCTACTTGTTTTAATATATTCTTATAAATACGTTCATCTATAGCTTTTTAATACTTTTTTTTGAGTTATAACTGACATAAAGGGCACATTTTAAAATGTACAATGTGAGGTTGGGCTGGTTAGCTCACTTGGTGGAACATGGTGCTGATAACACCAAGGTCAAGGGCTCAGATCCCCATAACAGCCAACTGCCAAAAAAAAAAAAAAAAAAAAAAAAGCACAATTTGATATATTTCAAAATAGGTTGTTAAACCATTCTCACAATCAAGACAATAAACATATCATCACCCCCAAAATTTCCTCATGCCCTTTTGTAATCTTTTCCAACCCTTTCCATACACCTGCCCAGGTAAATATCTCTTTCTGTCACTAAAAATTAGTTTGCATTTCTAGAAACATATGAATAGAAAAACATGCAGTATGGACCTTTTTTAAAAAAATGTCTTTTAATAAGCATAACTAGGCTGTTGAGATTTATCTGTGTTGTTGCATGGATCAATAGCTGCATTCTTTCCCTTGCTAGGTAGTATTGCATCATACTGACATAGCTCAAAATTTTTATTAATTCTTAAGCTGATGAACAGTTGTGTTGTTTCTGTTTCTTGGCTGTTACAAATAAAGCTGCTATGAATATTGGTGTATGAGTTTGTGTATGGACACATACTTTAATTTCTCTTTGTTAAATACCCAGAAGTAGAACGGCTGGACCATGCAGGAGGCATACATTTAATTTTTTAATAAACTGACAAATTGTTTTCCAAAGCAAATGTACCATTTTACATTCCCACCAGCAGCCTATGAAGGTTCCAGCTTCTCCACACTCTTTCCATTACTTATTACGGTCAGTCATTTTAATTTGACCTAGTCTATTACATGTGTAGGGATATATCGTTGTGGGTTTAGTTTGCATTTCTCTAATGACTAATAGTGTTGTGTGTTTTTTTTTTTTTCTCTTCATTATTTGCCATTGTATATCATTTCTGGTTAAGTGTCTATTCAGATCTTTTCCCTTTTCTCAGTTATGTTATTTGTAGAATCTATTTAAAGACTGATGACCATTCTAGCTAGTGACCGTGATTCTGAAGGTCAGCCGGTCAGTGAGGCCACGTGTTTTTAAAAGTCAGACAGTAAGCAAAGGCAGCCAGCCATGCAACAATAAGCTCACCCAAATAAGCCC
>NW_007735160.1:66543-67902 GCF_000696425.1 Galeopterus variegatus | reverse complement strand
CTATTACATGTGTAGGGATATATCGTTGTGGGTTTAGTTTGCATTTCTCTAATGACTAATATTGCTGTGTGTCTTTTTTTTTTTTCTCCGCATTATTTGCCATTGTATATCATTTCTGGTTAAGTGTCTATTCAGATCTTTTCCCTTTTCTCAGTTATGTTATTTGTAGAATCTATTTGAAGACTGATGACCATTCTAGCTAGTGACCGTGCTTCTGAAGGTCAGCTGGTCAGTGAGGCCACGTGTTTTTGAAAGTCAGACAGTAAGCAAAGGCAGCCAGCCATGCAACAATAAGCTCACCCAAATAAGCCCACTTCCATAGCTGACATCAGCCCCCTCCTGACTTTGAAAGTCTGCCAATCCCTGAACTCTACCTTTTCCAAATCCCCATATAAAATAAGCTTCCTGCTTTGCAATCAGGGAAATGATGCCTAAAAAGCATAGTTCTCCCTTACTTAAGGAAATAATAAATCGAGCATTTTTTTCAAGTGTTGAGTGGTGTTCTCTCCCTTCAACACTATTTAATTTATCAAAAAATATTTGTATGTATGTTTTGTCATTTAGTGGAGGACTGATCTTTCTTTCTTCAAAGAAAGGGAATTTTTTCATCAACACTTATCGACAAGTCCATCCTTTTCTTACTTAAATATCTTTTATTACCATAAACTAAATTCCTATACAGTCTCAATTCTATCCAAAGCACCTAATAATGGTTTTCTTTGCATGAGCCAGAATTTTTTTTTCTAGAAAAGCAAATGCTAATTAGTCACTGTAGTGGATTGAATAATGTCTCCCTAAAACTCATAAAACTTGAATTGTGTCCCCCAAGTTATATGTATTAGAAATGTAGCCACCACTGTGACTGTGAAGAGGGTGGGGAATCCTATTACAGTTATCAAAAGGTGGAGCCTTGAAGAGGTGATTGGATTGTAGGACCGTGCAGTAGTGAATGGATTAAATATGGTGGTCAGGGCGTGGTTCTCAGGGCTTTAAAAAAAGAGAAGAGTCTGTCTTTCTCTCTGTATATGCTTTCTCTGCTTCCACCATCTTGCAATGTGAGAGCACTGGGTCACTGTCGCCACCACCAGATGGATTTTGGACTTTCTAGCCTCAGAAACTATAAGCAATACATTTTGTTTTCTTTATAAATCATCCAGTCTCAGGTGTTCTGTTACAGCTTTACAAAAATGGACTAATGCAGTCACCAAACTTTTCTATTTTCCTACCAGTATAGTCTCTCTCGCACAGTCTCACATAATTTAGAAATCAAGTTATGTGATACTAGTGGAAGCAATCAGTTTATTTAGTCTTAAGGCTGAGTCTTTTTAGCTATTCTTTTTGATTATAAAGCCATCTTTT